>NW_022589744.1:14743497-14763637 GCF_004348235.1 Phoca vitulina | reverse complement strand
ACCCCCAGGGCCCAGGTGGAGGGAGAGGAGGGACAGGGGCCCAGCACGCCCAGGGCCCAGGTGGAGGGAGAGGAGGGATAGGTGCCCAGCACCCCCAGGGCCCAGGTGGAGGGAGAGGTCCCAAGCTCTCATCTTTACTGTGACTCAGGTGTTCTGGGCCTGGCCTATGGCCTCATGGCTGAGGTCTTAGTGGCAGAATCAGAATCAGGGCCTGGTGTAATGGGCCTTGTAGTGCCCCTGATCGCATAAGGAGCTTGGATTTGGGAATTCGGGAGACCTGGTTGGCATGAGCCTGGGAAAGTGCTGTGTCTTCTTAGAACCTCCATCTCCTCGTTTGTAAGATGAGGACAGTGACATCTGTTGTATGGGGTTACCCAATGAATTCACTGCCGGCTTCCTTCCCCGCACCCCCTGCCTTGCTGGTTCTCCACCCTGGCTGCCTACGAGAATCAGGGGACCTTTTATACTCTCATGCCCGGGCAATTCCAGATGCTTCTAGAGCGGTGATTCTCACCTGGGGCCGATTCTGCCCTAGGGGACATGTGGCAGTCTCAGGACACATTTTGATCACAACCGAGGATGGGGATGTGATTGGCTGGTGGGTAGAGGCCAGGGATGCTGCTGAACACCCCACGATCCCCAGGACCGCCCCCCATGACAAAGGATCCTGCCCACGTGTCTCAGTGCCAAGGCTGAGAACCCTTCCCAGACAGACGGGCGGCCCCAGAGTAGGGACATTGTTTTGTTTTTCCAATTGTGGTAAAATACACATAACACAAAATTTGCCACTGTAGCCATTTAAAATTGTATAATTCCATGGCCTTTAGCACATTCAGTTGTGCAGTGGTGACCGCTCTCTAGTTCCTGAACTTATTCCGCACCCCAAAAAGAAGCCCCACGCCCACTAAGCCGCCACTCCCCATTCGCCCTCCCCCAGCCCCGGCAACCACTAATCTACCTTCTGTCTCTGTGGGTTTGCCCGTTGTGGACGGTTCCTGTAAGTGGAATCATGCCGCATGTGGTCTTTGTGTCTGGCTTCTTCAAGCACGATGTCGCTGATGTGGACCTCCTGTTCATGGCTGGCTAATATTCCAGGCGATTCCGACTGCCGTTGGATGCGAGAGCCCCACTCTGTACCGCGTGCCAACTCCTGAGCACAAGTGGGGGGGCATCTCTCGGGTGCCGGGGTTCCACGGCCACGTTAGGAGGCCTTCCGGGGGTAAGGCTTCCGGAGCCGTATGTTTGCTTTCCAGACCCCAGCCCCACCCAGTTTCGTTTGAGGTCATCTGTTTGCTTCGAGCTGCTTCACAGATGGTGGATAGATCTCTGGGTGTGCAGAGAAGACTGGTGTGGTCGGGGAAGTGCCTCCACTGCAGAGTCCCTGCAATTCTGTGGCGCTTCTGGCCCGAGCAGTCTGGTGAGGCTGGGGCTTTGTGCTGCGACAGGACAGAGACGGACGGGAGCCCTCCCTGCCTCCTGGCCAGGAGCACGTCCTCAGCCCGAGGTAGGGGGGTTTGACGTGGATGCGGCCTGCATCCCGGACGGGACCTGATGGGTGTTACCTGGAGGCACACTGGTTCCCGGCCCAGCGGCACATGACAGGTCGCTGGGAGCTTTAAAAAGCAGGTGTGGATTCTGGAAGGGGCTGGACGGGCCCTGGAATCTGCATTTATCATAGGCCATTTTGACGAGAGCCAGATTTGGGCGCTGGGCCAGTCCCCGCAGTGCACATTCACTTGCTCCTTTGCTCTCCGAGCCACCATACCGGAGACCGTGGAAACAAGGATGGTGCTCCTCCACTCCTTCCCACCCCCACGCAGTGCCCACCAGTGATGGGGCTGGAAATCCTGCACTAAAAGGTCAGCTGTATGGGACACTATAGACCAGGCACTCCGCACCCGGCTGCAGGTGAGGATGCCTCGGGCAGCCTTGGAAACGCCAATGCCCAGGTGGCAGCCAGACCAACTAAACCAGAGATGCTGGGAGGGGGGCCCAGGGGCTCCCAGAGTGCTGCCTGGTTTAGAACCGCGACTCTGCAGGGTACTACAGGAAGAGAGGTGTGGTCCTTGTGCCTTGGACAGAGAGGGCGTCTGGGCGGAGGTCCAGGGCGGAGGTCCAGAGCGCCGGCATTGGCTGGAGCAGACACCCTGCAGCCGGGCTTGGCTTTGAGGACCGGCATGTGCCCATAGCCGCTCCTGGAGCCAAGGCTCCTAAGGTAACTGGGCACTGGGTCCCCAGGAGGGTGCGGGCAGGCTGGCTCACGGGATCCCTCTAGTGGCAGAACCCGAGAACTACACGTGGAGACTGACCGGTGGGCTGGGGATGGGTGAGGAGGAGGAGTACCCCCCCACCCCCCTGCATCTGAGGGTCCCTCCAACATTTCGTTATGTGAGGGCAGTATCCGTTCCTGTGCTACCTGTGGGGCATAGCCGGGCAGGGCCCGGTTCCGAGATGGCCAAGGCACCTGCTCTACCCTACCCACCCCCCCCGCCCTGGCTCCCAGCACAGTGACGGCCTGAAATCTTGACCAAATGAGCGCTCGAGGCCCATTGGGGAATGAGTGGCCGAGGAGAGCTGCTGTTCCGGCTGAGATCTGAGTCCCAGAGCAGGGTTGGGTTCTGTGTTCCCTCAGTGCTGTGCCTTCCACGGCATCAGGAATTAGGGCTTGGGATTGGCATGCAGGTGAGGATGATCATTGGGCAAGGGCAGCAACAAGGTCACTGGCCAGCCTGTCATTTGTCTGTCCTGGAAGTTGCCTGGTCCAGTCTGAAGGGCCAGTGGGTGAGGGTATAATATAGCAGGACCCCCGTGTGGACCCCCGGGTGGCCTGCCCATCGACCCCGCCCTGGGAAGTGCATCAACAGTGTATATGAAGAGCTGAGCACAGCTCCTGTCTCCTAAATCGAATGTCTTCTGAATGCATTCTAAGGAATAATCTGAATTTCAGAAATAAAACACATTTGTGTGAAGATGTTCATCACAGTACTTTTTATAATGGAGAAAAGGGGGAAAGAATTTAAATATCCAACAGCCGAGAAGGAACTAGCTCAACTCTGATTCACCCTACTAGACAAGGGAGTTTTATCTGGGGTCAGTGAGCCCCTGAAATCTTAGGCCACTTTTTGTCTGTGTGCTCACGGGCGCACATTTCCTGAGGGGGGGGGCACCACGCGATCTCCGTGTCTGTGACTCCCGAACGTTCAGAACCTCAGTGCCACCAGAAGGAAGGACAGGCTGAACTGTCACATGGAGCTTCACAGTGTCTCAGCAGCAAAGCAGGTGGCAAATCCCACGCACATTTTGGCTAAAGTCTATGAAAAGGCCCTGAGCGTGGGTGAGGCCATCCGGGGCAGGGAGGCCCAGGAGAACCTCCTGCCACGCAGGATAGACTCCAGATCTGTGCCTCTGACGTGGTGGCCACTGGCCCCCATGTGCAGCTGGGCATCTCTGGAAATGTGGCCGGTGCGGCTTCAGGCACCGCGTTTTACGTTTACGTAATGTTGAGGGATCTAAATTTAAATGGCGTGTGCGGCCACCGTGTCAGACAACAGAGGTTAGAGGACGATGTGCCTAAATGTTAAGATACTGTGATTACGAGTAATGTTTTCCTTTTCTCGATTTTCAACAATGTTATTCTGTGGTTATATTCATTTTATGATAAAAACCAAGTTTTAAAACCAGAGAGCCCGTTGAAGTCCTGCCCGACCCAGACTGGCTTCCCCCCGGCCTGGCCTGCACGCTTGTCGGTGAAAAAGCTCTCCCAGGGCGCCTGGGTGGCTCAGTCGTTAAGCGTCTGCCTTCGGCTCAGGTCATGATCCCAGGGTCCTGGGATCGAGCCCCGCATCGGGCTCCCTGCTCCGCGGGAAACCTGCCTCTCCCTCTGCTGCTCCCCCTGCTTGTGTTCCCTCTCTCGCTGTGTCTCTCTCTGTCAAATAAATAAATAAAATCTTAAAAAAAGAAAAGAAAAGAAAAAGCTCTCCCACGCTGGCCAGTCACTGAGGTCCTGCCAGCACCTGATGCTAATGACCTGCTAGCCTGTCCCCAGAGCTGGGCCCCTGCCCCCGGGGAGAGTTTCCCATCTCCCTGGATCCTCTGTCGTTCCTGGCGCGTGCTCAGGGTCGCCGTCCCAAGTGAAGGGCGGCGTGCGGGGTTGCAGAACTGGCTGGTGGCCTCTCACGGTGGCTTCCTGGGTACCGTGGCCCAGCCTGCTCAGACATGGGTCTACGCGAGGGGGGCACAGGCCCCGGGGGGACGCGGGCTGGTGAACCCCGGGGCCCACCTGCCCTCGGGGTCCTGCTCGGATACCCACCTGCCTCCAACCTTTGCTCTTGGTCTTGCCCCTGGCCAGCCCGCCGTTCCGCCACCACTCCCCAGCCCTGCCGCCTCCGGCTGGAACCTTCTCCCCCATGCCGCTGAAGCCCCAGCCAGCCCGGGGGCGGGGAGGACCCTCTGGGCGCCTTGTTTGAGCTGCACCTGAAACCCGCGGCCTCGCACTGTGGCTGTCCTGTGAGTCTTACGGGTCTGTCTTGGCAGCGCCATGCTTCAGAACTTTCTGTGGCGATGGGCGCTGTCCAGGCGGGCATTACTGGCCACGTGTGGCTGTCGAGCCCTGGAAATGGGCCTCTTGCAACTGAGCAAGATTTTTAATTTTGTTGGTCCTCAATGAATTTAAATTCTGATAGCCCCACGGGGCCAGAAGCTTCTGGGTCGGGCAATGCTGGTCCCCACGAGACGGTCACCATGGGGAGGACGAAGGTGGCACAGAGGGCCCTCCAGATTCTCTGTAGGAAGAAAAGGGGTCACAGCACCGGTGGCCTGGTGCACCCTCCCCCGTGACAGGTTTCCCAGGGGCGGCAGAGGGTTCATGTGGCAGAAGCCCGTGAGGAGGGGCATCACTGCCCAGCTCCAGGCGTTCCCCCCGCCCGCGCCCCCCGCGCAGGACGCGAGGCGGAAATAAATGGTATCTTAAGTGCTTTTTGCCTTTAGGAGGAAACGGCTGCATGACACCAGGCTATCAGCCGTAAAGGCTGAATTATTGATATCTGTCGTCCTCGTCGGTGTAACTGGCCTGCGTGCACAGGGGACAGACGGGAGGTGAGAACCCCAGCCTCTCAGAAGGATCTGGAAGCGGCGGGCTCAGTGGCCCAGGTCTGAACGCCTGGAGGTGTCGCTGCCGGGGAGCTGCCGCGAGGGACCTGGGGGTGCCGTCCAGGGTCCCCCTAAGCCATCAAGGGCGGCCAGTGGTGTGAGACCGCAGTTCTCAGTCACTTCCGGCGGTTTTCACGGATAGCCTGGCCGTTCCTTTTCCGCATCTCCGGCCGGCAGGACGCCCATGCAGGGGAGGGGGCGAGAAGGACGTGACCCTGAGCAGACCAGGGCGTCGGGGGGGGCTGGGGGAGCCTCCAGGCGAGGTGACAGCGTGTTTGCACTGGGGGACGTCCCGGGAGGCCGCTCCAGCAGCAGCAGGACCGGATGGGGGCGGGGAAGGCCTGGGGGCAGCCGCCACCGCCCAGGAGAGGGGGTGCCCGCCACCGCCCAGGAGAGGGGGTGCCCGCCTGCCCGACCAGCGGTGGGTCCCCAAAAGACAGGAGGTGGAGCGGCCAGGAGCTGGCGGGGAGGTAGAGGGGTGCGTCCCCTCCCTCGAGGTTTCGGGAAGCCACCTCTGCGCCCCGTCGTGGGCCTGCCCGGGGGCCCCGACGCCCCTGCGGATGCTCCAGGGACAGCCGCCCTCGCCCCTCCTGGGCCCTCAGCAGCAGCCTGGCAGCCGGGAACCTGGCAGCTTCCAAAGATCTGTTGTTTGGGTTTGTTTGTGCTTCTGTAACTGGGAGCTGAGATTTATTTCTTTAAAACATCCCATCTCCCGACACCCTGCAATCTGTTCTGGGCTTCGTTAAGACTAATCTTGTCTTCTGTTTCTGTAGCACTCGGCAGGCTCCGTGCCGGCTCTCCTCCCTCCCCTCCGCGTGCCCCCCCCAGTCAAGGTGGCAGTCACCAGCTGCTCCGCTCGAGCCTGCGGTGGGCGACACCCGGCTCTGAAGGAGGCGGCTGCGCGAAGGGCGGCGGCAGGTCGGAGCCCTGTGGACCGGCCTGTGGCTTCCGGGGGGGCAGGCTAGGAAGCCTGGCGGGTGTCCAGGGCCAAGGACGTGCCCTTCACCGTCTGCCCTCAGCCGTGGGAGCCCCTTAGCAGGAGGGGCTGCCCGGGAGCCCAGGCTGGGCCTGGACAGTGCCCCGTCCTTCAGTGTCCAGCCTAGGGGAGCCATCTGGGCAGGGCAGGGACAGGCAGGCTTGGTGGGAGAGGCCCCGTGGGTCCCGCAGGGCTGGGAGCCTGGCCAGCTCTGTGGTCAGACCCTGAGCCCCACCATGACCCCTAGGGCGTGACCTTGGCGACGTGTTTCATCTCCCCTTGCCTAGGTCTCCTCATCTGTGAAATGGGGCCATTGTGGGGATAGAGTAAGGCGGTAAAGGAGAGCGTGTGGGGAGGAGTCAGCCCCCAGTGGGTCACCAGCAGTTGTTAGCAGCGTGGTCCGCAGGACGGGGACGCCTGCCGGGCGCCTGACAGCGTGCAGCCGGACGGGAAGTGCTTTGTATTGGCGTCTGGGGGCTGCGGCAAGGAAGGACCACAAACCGGGCAGCTGAGAAGAGCAGAAATGGATTCTCTCAGTCTGGAGGCTGGAGGCCTGAGACCGAGGTGTCTGCAGGCCGCGCCCCCTCCAAGGGGCTGGGGACGATCCTTTCTGCCTCTGCCCACTTTGGGGGGCTCCAGGCGTTTCTTACGGCCGCGTCCCTCCATCCCTGCCTGTGTCCTCACATGGCCGCCTCCTCCGCGCATCCGGACTCCTCTTCTCGTAAAGACTCTGCTCGCTGCGTGTCGGGCCGACTCTAAATCTAGGGCCACCTTATCTTGAGACCCTTGACCGACTACGTCTGTGAAGACCCCATTTCCAAAGACGGTCATATTGGGAGGTTCCAGGTGGACACGAACTTGGGGGACACTATTCAACCCAGCACGAGCTTAGTGTGAGCTGGCGCATTTAATCCTTGAAGCAAGGCCCAGGGCCGGCGCCGTTCTTCCCGACCGGGAGAGAGCAGAGGCTCTCACAGCTCGTGTCACTTGCCTGGGGTCACGGCGCACGGCTTGCTGGCCGAGAGACCGGCTTCGGAGAGAAAGCAGGTTGTATGCACGCAACTGGGCGTGGCCGGGTTCCAATAAAACTTTATTTATGGACCCTGAAATTTGAAATTCATGGAGCGTTCATGTGTCATGAAATATTCCCTTCCTTTTGATTTGTTTCAACGTTGAAAAATGTTCGAAACTATTCTTCACACAAAAACCCGCTCACGGACGCTTGTAGCAGCTTCCATCATAGCTGCCAACACTTGGGAGCAAACAAGATGTCCTTCGGTGGGTGAATGGACAAAGAAACTGTGGTCCGTCCAGACCAAGGGACTGTCGTCACTGCTAAAAAGAAATGAGCTACCAGGTCCCGGAAAGACCAGGAGGAACCCGGAATGCATATCACTAAGTGAAGGAAGCCGTGTGAGAAGGCTCCGTACTGTGTGATTCCAGCGTGGGACATCCTGGGGGGCAGAGCTAGGGAGGCAGCGGGAGGATCGGGGACTGGGGCTGCCGGCGGAGTGGGAGGGAGGAGGCAGGGCCCGGAGGACGCTCAGGGCAGTGAGGCCGGTCTGGATGATCATAGTGGCAAGTGTGTGGTAGACCCACAGAGTGTACAAGACCAAGACAAACCCGTGTGAACTGGGGACTTTGGTTATTAAGCGTAATGAATCGCTATTCGTTCATCAATTAGAACGAGCGTACCGTGCTAATGCAAGATGTTAATAAGGAAATCATGTGCATGTGTGTGTGTTGGTGGGGGGATATCTAGGAACCTTCTACTCAGTTTTTCTGTAAACCTAAAACTGCCCTAAAAAATTAAATATTCTTTTAAAAACAAGTTCTCAGCTCTTGGGCTGTAACAAGCACAGACAGCGGGGGCCATAATGTGCTGATTCTGGTCTCAACCAGCCCTGACCAGAAATGTAATGTTGAGCCCACGTACATGGTTTAAAATTTCCTAATAGTCTCATTTTTGAACACTTGATTTTGAAAGAACTATAGAGTCACAGGAAGTTGCAAAAAAAAAAAAAAAAAATGTGCAGGGAGGTCCCACGAACCCTTCAGCCAACGTCCCCCGGTGGCAACGTCCCGCCTGAAACCATAGTACGCCTTCCAAGCCAGAGTCGAGGTGGGTACACCCCACAGGTCTGGCCGGTTTTCCAAGCCCATCGGGGGCTGTGTGCGTGTAGAGTTCTGTACAGTGATGTAGCTTTGTGTCACCATCAGCCCAGCCGGGACGCCCCATGGCTCCCGTATACCAGCTCGGAACCACGGAGACCGTCCTGCCATCGAATTGCTTTTGCATCTTTGCCAATAATTGGTTGGGCGTATTTGTGTGGGTCCAACAGCCACCCTTTTTAAAAAGTGAAAAAGAGACCTGTAAAATTAATTTTAACAGTTATCCAGCATGCCCCAAATACTACCATGGCAACATGTGATCAGCGTCCCATTATTGGTAAGAAGTGTTTACATTCTGTCTCCGGACCGAGTCTTGGGAACCCCACGTGTACTTTACCCGTAGAACGTCTCAGGGTTAACTCGCTGTCCTTCATGTGCTTGGGCCACATGTAGCCCGGGGCCACCGCACTGGCCGGCCCAGGCTGGCGTCCTGCTTTTTTTGTTTAGGTTTCTCTGGGTGGCCCTTTCCCCTGGACGTCACTCTCTCTTTGTCCATGATGGTTGGGCAGCTTCTAGGGGGAGGGCTGGAGAGTGTTCGGTTGCCTCTGCTAGGGAGATTCTGCAGACCTGACCCCTCCCTGGCTCTGAGCAGGGATTTGGGAGGTCCCCAGCCAAGGGTGTCACCCAAGGAAGCAGTTGCACCCGGTGGGTCCCCTTGAAATCATGTTGTTGCTGACTGCCCTGTAGAGGACCATCTGCTCTTTAGAAAGCTGGCCTTTTTCTATGAAAGCTGTCAGGACAGGGGAGGAAAGAAGTGCATCAATCCCTCCAAAACCGAGAGGAAGAAAGTTCAGCCTCCTGGAGAGGGAGCACTCCCTGGGGACTCGGGAGGCACGTTGTCCTTCCCTGCTCTGCTCACAAACCATGACAGCCCCTCTGGGGGTCCTTGATGCAACCTTGGATGATTTGTTGCACGGGGGCCGGAGGGATGCTCTCCGGGGAGCTCTTCCGCTCCGACGGCATGGAGCCGCCTTCGGGAGCAGGAAGCCAGGGTCCCCCGGGTTCCCTGGGTGTTGCATCAGCCGCCCGGGCAGGGGGCCCGCAGCAGCTTCCCAGAGACCTAAGCATGAGGTCACAGAAGCAGTGACGTAGCAATGCCTCCCAGGGACACGGGGAGCTCACACTGTTTTCAGGGACCCACGTCTGGCTGTTGCAATGTAACCCAATACCGATGAAATCCTCCCTAAAAGTGAGAAGCGGTGGCAAATGACCTTTGTCTTTTTTTTTTTTTAAAGGTTTATTTGCTTATTTTAGAGAGAGAGAGAGAGAGAGAGCACGCGGAATGGGGGGGCAGAGGGAGAGGGAGAATCCCAAGCAGGCTCCACGCTGAGCATGGAGCCCGACATGGGGCTCGATCTCGAGACCCTGAGATCATGACATCTTGATCCGAAATCAAGAGTCGGATGCTTCACTGACGGAGCCCCCCAGGCACCCCTGACCTTTGTCTTTTGATTGACATGTCCTCGTACCCACTCTGTTTGCCTTAGCATTCATTCCCAGCAGAGTAATCAGCAAGGACTTTTTTACTTGGGTTTTCTGTCCACTTTAACCAATGTTCCTCAAACATCTGTGATGCACAGGGGACCAACGGCTCCTGGCGGCCCCCGCACCTATATCTGGAACACGCTTCCTTGCTTCCGGGAACCTGAAAGTATGGTTTCCCTGATGGTCCTGCCCCTTGAGAGCGGAGGCCTGGACTCCGGTGCGAGCCGGCAGCCTAGGACAAGTCCCTGGCTTTACTTTTGTGGCAGGCAGTGAACAGATGGTCCCCGAGCGTGGCGGCGCTGGAACCGAGCCGCGGGTCCCATCCCAGCTCTGCCCGGCCGTGTGCCCTGGCAAGTCCCTGCCCTCACTGCCCCCCTTTCTCCTCCACGTGGTGGGCACAGTGACCAGTGCATCCACGAGGCCAGCATGGGGTGTGGCCCCTAAGTGCTCCTGAGGTCCGTGGCCAGGAGCCCCGTCTCAGCTGTGGGTCCCCAGGAGAGGGAGGGGCATGGAGACCGGCCCAGGGTTAGAGGGTACACCCCTCTGCTCTCACGCTTTGTTTGATGGTCTCCAAAATGGGGTGCAAACCCTTTCGAGAAGGGGGGCCTGTCCTGAGGGGCTTTGGAGCCAGAAAGGGCTGTAGGAAGGAGGTGCCTGCCAGGGTTGGGGAACATGGGAGTAAGAAGCCGGCAGTGGGAATGTTCTGGAAGGGGGAGGGTGGCTGTCTTGTGGGTCACTGGAAGGAGACCCGTACACATCAGGGAGGTGGGGTAAGTAAGACCCTGGGCCCAGCAGAGGGGGCGGGTGGGCCGGGTGGCCTCTCCCAGGAGCCCCAGGGCTGGCAGTTAGGGCCGGACTCTGTAGATGGTAGAGGCACCAGGGTCTGTCTTGCTTCTGTAAATATTTAAACACTGGAAGGATTATTTTTGGTAGCTACGGTCTCTCTCCGAGCCTGGCAGGCTGCCGGGCTGCTGGGAAGGGTGTCGAGTGACTGCAGGCTCAGTGCTCGCTCCCCGTGCTCCCCGTTCTGGCAATCCAGTGGCCACCATGTAATTGGGGTCATGGACCCCCCCTTTGGGGAGAGTGTGGACAGACAGAGGCTCCTAGGCTTTCCCCCGCGGGTAGGAACGACATGACAAATGTGGATGTCAGGTCTGAGAAGTTTCCCTGCTGGCGGCTGCAAGGGACAGTTCCCTGCACTTCCAGACCGTGCGCAGTGAAGTGTAGGGCCAGGAGCCAGCCAGGCACCCCAGGGGGGTCGCCACGCTCTGCCAGAGCCACCTGGGGTGAAAGGGCGCATTGTGTGGCCCGCAGCGCAGGGGGAGCCTGCAGAGAGCCGTCTTTGTCGGGCCCCCCGGGCAGACGTGCGAGGAGCGTGCTTCCCGGGCAGCCCGGGCCCTGCGGGGCACAGGCGAGCACGTGAGCGCCCAGGGCCACCGGCCAGGGTTTTTGCGGAGCAGGCCAGCCTGGTCCCGGCCGGCTGCAGGATCGGGTCTGCCCCGGGCCTCGGCCGCACGGCTTCCCCTGGGAAGGAAGGACGAGGCTGGCAAACACCGCCCCCTGAAACTCCATTTTCTGGAGGTGGCACTTCGCGTGCCCAGCAGATGGCAGGCTTCCTCCAGATCAGCCAGGGGTGTCCCCTGCCCGCTGCGCCCGCCCGCCAGCTTCCCGGCCCCTCCCCAGCGCCCCGCCCCGCACCCGGTCCTCCGCTGATGGCCCGTGGCCCAGGGACCTCCTCAAGGGGGGACCTCCCCTCCCCTTTGTTGCGGCCACTCCTTGCTACCTCCTCCTTGGCTGGTTTGCTAAGCCCCTCTTAGCATGGACAGGAACCGGCCAGTGCCTGAAGCTCGGCCAGTTACAAGGGCTGGCTGTGTGCTCTTGGGGAGGGGACGCAAGCTCAGGCCCACGCCAGGCGCCCTCCGCTGTGGGACTGCCGGATCCTCCTTCCCCGTGGCCTCTCTGTTTGCAGACCATCCCTGATCCTCACTGACCTTCCACCTTCTCTCTGGGCGTTGTGGGTAGAGAGTTGCCAGCATGACCTCCCCCCACCCCACATCACGACAACCACGACCTCCCCAGAGACCAGACAGGTTCTAGATGGGCTTGGCCTTGGCCTCAGAGCAGAGGCACCTGGCTGCTATTAGACCTGGGAGTGGTCAGCTGGATGCAGACACAGGGATACAGCCTGGTTCTTGTCCTTTCCACTGGCCCCTGGCACGCTGGACACACGTGGACATGCTGTGTGGACACACTGACCCCAGGGCGTGAATAAAGAGTAGAGAATAAAGAGGAGGCACCCCCAAAGAATTGAAAACAGGGACTCAAACGGGTATGTGCACACCCACATTCAGAGCAGCATTACTCATGGTCGCCAAAACGTGGGAGCCACCCAAGTGTCCATCGGTGGATGGATGGATGAACTACGTGTGGTCCATCCACACGGTGGGATATTCAGCCTTAAGAAGGAAGGACATCTGGCCACCTGCCACATGGATGGACCTGGAGGACACTGTGCTCAGTGAAGTCAGCCACTCACAAAAGGACAAATACTGGAGGATTCCACTTACACCCCAGAGTCGTCACTTATAGAGACCGAGGGTTGAACCGAGGTTGCCAGGTCCTGGGGGAGGGGAATGGGAAGTTAGTGTTTAATGGGGACAGAGTTTCACTTCGGGACGATGACAACGTTCTGCTGGTGATGGTCGCACAACAATGTGAATGTGCTTAATGCTACTGAACTATATACTTAAAAGGGGCTAAAATGGTAAATTTTATGTTGTACTTTGGCACAGTCGAAGCAGAGAGAGAGAAGGAAGAAGTTGAGGTCAGCAGGGTCACTGGGATGGCGAGAAGCCACCTGGGTGTGCATCCTTCCAGCCTTTTGAGAACCAGTGTTTGCAATGAGATCCAGTAAGCTTGTGCGGGTTGTCCGCTTGGACTTCAGGCTTCGGGAGGTCCCAGGCTGTTGGCTGTGGGCTCTGGGGCTGCTCGGCCTGGAAGGAGCCTGGCACGGCCACTGTGGTGCCCTAGCCAGAGGGGGCTGCCCTGCGAGATGGACACCAGCTCTCAACACGGCTTGTTCGGTCCTAAAGCAGCTTAGAGTAAAATCAGGAGCTGGGCCCTGGAAGCTGATTCTTCTGGGAGACTCCCTGAGCCAGAAAACCTGGAGGAAGCTGGAGGCTTGTCAGGATTAGATCAGGGAATAGATACCGCCGTCCCGTTTTCCAGAACTTCAAAAGACAGATTCTCCCCCAGTCTTCTGGATACTGGGGAACGAGCAGGCCCCTCTGGGCGTGGGCCCTGGGGCCCGTGGTAGAAGGGAGACACAGGGATGCAGCCTGGTTCTTGTCCTTTCCACTGGCCCCCGCACACTGGACACACGTGGACATGCTGTGTGGACACACTGACCCCAGGGCATGAATAAAGAGTAGAGAATAAAGAGGAGGCACCCCAAAGAATTGAAAACAGGGACTCAAACAGGTATGTGCACACCCACATTAAATAACTCCCTAACACGACCCCCCCAGCACCGCAGGAGGGTGCACCTCCACCCACTAGGCCAACACTGGGAATCCAGTTGGGGGGCGTCAGGGCGGAGCTGGCTGGGCATGCACGCCTCGAGGGCACAGCTGTCCCCCGCCCCATCCCCCAGGAATCTCTTTCAATAATGTGTGCTGAGATTGGCCAGAGCCCATGTTTATGCCCCCTCTTAGAGTGTGAACACTGACTTTTCTATTTTAATGAAGGTTCTAGAGTCCTCCCAGCCTGTGGCAAAGCAGGCAAAGGGCAGCTCGGGGTTATGGGCAAAATGAGCAAGGGCTGCTGGAGCGGCCGCAGGAACCTGGCTAGTCACAGTAGCACCCCATTATGTGCCGGGCCTCGCAGTGGCCACAATCAGGGGCCCAACCTGCTCTCCCTCTTGCTTTGGTTCAGAGCGGCAGGGGTGGGGTATGGATTGGAGCAGAGACCCCTGGGCTGGCACCCCACCTGCCTGTAGGCACACCTGCCTTCTTGCTGGGATCCAGATGCATTGGCCCATTGTGGGTGTTTCCAAAGTCTGGGTCCAGAAACAGCCACCACATGGTGTGACCTCTGGGTCTGGCAGGTGTTCAAGTTCAACCATAACCTGCCCTGAAAAGGCCAGCATCCCTGATCTCTCAGGGGCCCCTAGTGAGGACCTCAGGCCATCCGCGGGGCCCACACCTGGGGTTATGGCTCATGGGGTGGCCTGGCTGGGAGCTCGAACCCATGGTGACTCAGCACCTCTCAGCTCTGCCATCCAGGGTCATCCTGTAGACGGAGCCTGTTCAGGCTTGCCCACATGGGGACCACGGGGCCTTTAAAACAGTTCTGAACTCGGCAAAGGCCCTTAGCCAGGGAGCGTTCTGGGGAGGGCAAAGACACGGAGCACTTATTAGGACTTTCTCTATGGCGGGCAAAAAAGCCCATGTCTTTTCACCCTTGAGATAATCTAGCGCCGCACTTCACTGGGGGCCTCTCTGTCGCTCAGGCTCCGAGCAGAAAGGTGGCTTGCTCAAGGCCTCACTCTTCAAGAGGACAGAGACGGCAGAGTCCCACCCACCTGCTCCCTAGACTGGTAGGCAACCAGTTAAGGAGGCTTTGGGCATTTTTTTTTTTTAAAGATTTTATTTATTTATTTGACAGAGAGAGACAGGGAGAGAGGAACACAAGCAGGGGAGTGGGAGAGGGAGAAGCAGGCTTCCCACCGAGCAGGGAGCCCGATGGGGGGCTCGATCCCAGGACCCTGGGATCATGACCTGAGCCGAAGGCAGACGCTTAATGACTGAGCCACCCAGGTGCCCCAGAGGCTTTGGGCATTTTAACCGCCTGCCGGGGGATAGCCCATGAGCTGTGGTGTGCTGCCCCTGGCAGGGCCTCAGCTCAGGGGACCCCACTCCGGTTATTTAATGGGCAAAATGCTTTCCTGGTGCTTTTCCATCAGGGGAAAACGGTGTTGCTGGTCAGGGTCTTAAGTGGCCCCCCACATCTGGGGTGCCCTCAGGGCCCCCTGGAATCCCACCTGTGAGTGAGATTACCAGGTCGCTGTGCCTTGGCCTTTCACACCCAGTTCGAGTTTGAATAATAGACAGTAGAAAAATGTCCCACTGACCCCTCTGCATTTTTTTTGTTTTTTTTTAATTCCAATTTAAGAAACATCCTTTGGGGAAATCTTTTCCTCCTTTACTGATTGAAAGGCTTCTCCTTGGCAGGACTGAGGGGTCTGGATCCCCAGAAAGGGCCTGGCATGAGAAGGCAGGTGTGGGTTGGGGTGCGGTGGCCCCAGCCAGCTCAGCCGGAAACGGGGAGTCACAGCCAAGCCCAGCAGGACTGGCCGGGACAGGCTCCACTATACCGGGCAGAATTAGACCTTGATTTTTTGAGGCTTTAACCAACAAAACAAGCAGGGGGCCACTGAGTTTTGCTTTGTAGCTCATTACCAATTAAAGGGCCAATATCCCACGCATAGAACCTTCCAGAAAAATGCCCTTCACCCCTAAAGTTAATGATTTGGGTTTTGTTCCCTGTCTGTTGGAATTGGTTTGCTGAGTGGCTAATGTCACAGGAATTTAGATTTCATCAGGAGAAGCCCCGGCTGGTGGAGCAGGGTGCAACCAGCTGAGCCATGTCTGACCTTCCTCCATCGTTTGATGATCGGGCAAATCGTGGCCAGGAGCCCCATCCCGGTTGTGCCCACCACGCCCCTTGGGGACATGCCTGGTGGAGCTGACTATGGGTTTGGATTTGACGCATAGCTCTCTACAGTTGACAAAGGGAGACTATGTCGAGTTTGGGCAAATTGGCCACAACCATTGCTGGAGCCAGGGAGAGAGGCCCATCAGCTAGAGTGACTTCTTCAGGGAGTGTTGCTTTGTTTTTGTTTTGTTTTGTTTTGTTAAAGATTTTATTTATTCATTCGAGACACAGAGATAGAGAGAGAGAGAACACGAGCGGGGGAGAGGCAGAGGGAGAAGCCGGCTCCCCGCTGAGCCCGGAGCTGGACATGGGGCTCGATCCCAGGACCCTGGGATCATGACCCGAGCCGAAGGCAGATGCTTAACCATCTGAGCCACCCAGGCGCCCCTGTTGCTTTGTCTTGTGACTTTGGATAGAACATACAAGACGGGGCAAATGCCTGCTTGCCGAGGAGCCGGGGCTGGTGGCCAGGCCAGCATCTATCTGGCAGATGTCTGGGAAAATGTTCAAAGTAAATAAATGTGACGATTTCTGGGTGGGTGTGATACCTTCCCCTCTTTCCTAATCCTCACGCCTCGGGCGGGAACCCCAAGGGCAAGTTCTGGTCCTTTTGCTACAGAAGGTCAGCCTGGGCCTGGACCGGAACAGGGGATATTGGCTTAAAACCCACACCTCTGTACGTGTACACATGCACCGTACACGTGCACCCATGCACACAGACCGCACACGTGATATACATGGGCACACGTGCATGCGTTCATGCGCAGAGGCACACGGGCACGTGCATGCGCGCACCCGATACACGCGGGCACACGTGCATGCGTTCATGCGCAGAGGCACACGGGCACGTGCATGCGCGCACCCGTGATACACGCGGGCACACGTGCATGCGCACACATACATGCAAACACAAAGTTTCAGAGAGAAAAGCTTGAACATCTTTTGTTTGAGTCTGAAGGAAATATTCAATATCCTCTCATTCTCTCCTATTTAGTTTTTTCTTTCTCTCTCTCTTTTTTAAATCACTTTCAGAATTGCTGGGCTAGTTTTTCCAAGTTTAAGATACTCCCCTTCAGATCTCATACTGCCATAGCATCTGGGACCTCAGAGGGCTCCCAGAGGGATGAGGCCACGGTTCCAAAGCTGTAAGGGAAGCATACTTCTTCCCAGGGACACCCTCCAGGGGGTGGAGGAACAGTGCTGGTTCTTGATGGCTGGGCACATTCCTGCACCTGTTTATTCTGTTTTAAAAATAACCTCCTTAAAGAAGTGCTTGTTGCTCACCAGCACCCACACAGACATTCTGGAACAATTCCCTGCGCTGGTTGGGGTTGGGGTCATGGCCTAGAAAGATGCTCCTGTCTGGAGGCCCAATTCTGCCTTGGGCAATGACACTGGCCACATTCCCGTGGCGGATCCTGGTCCTGCCGTTCTGTGGCCTGCAGTGGAGACGCCCGGGCCCCAACTCACATCCAGGACCTTCTGCAGAAACAAAATACATCACGGGGAGCTTTGTTCCAAGGCCACCGAGGGAAGGGAGCTGGGGCGACAGCAGGAGAGACCATGGGGCAAGAGGGTGCAGCTGACTGCAAATCCAGATCATCCCAGAGGTCATGACAAATGCAGCCTTGGCACCCCAGCCCCCACCACTGCCCTGCCAGGGAAGGGCCTCAGACACCGATCTGGCTTCAGGCTTCTCACTCAACCAAGACTTCCCATTGACCCAACAGGGGTGACATGTCCCACGGAAGACGAAGGATGCAGGGCTCAGCCACACCCCTCCTGCAAGGTCAGGTTTGCTGAGCCTTTGCTAGTAAATGGAAACCCCAGCTGGGGTTTTGGTTTCCAAGATTAAATCCATCCAGTCACGAGGGTCGCCCTGTCCTTCATAAGAAGCAAGGAATGGGGCATCTCAGGCACCCTGGGGTGACAACCCCCTGTCTGTTTATCATTCCAAGCTCTGCCTTCCAAGATGGAAAACGCCTTTGTCAGGGGAAGCATCTGTCCCCTTCTGTTCTGTCTTTGCCAGTGGAGGTCTTGGGGTGGGGAGACTTCACAAGGATGCTGTGCAGGCAGGGGCTCTCCAAAACTGTCCTGGGGGCTGTGTCACCACCAGGGTATGGGGAGGATGCAGGACTGAAGCTTCTGCTCTTAAGCTCTGATTTGAAAGTGCATTGGTGCCTATCAAAAGCATCCTTGTGAGGGCTGCCTCACCTCGTGGGTGGCTCAGTCGGTTAAGCGTCTGCCTTCAGCTCAGGTCATGATCCCAGGGTCCTGGGATCGAGCCCCACATCGGGCTCCCTGCTCCGCGGGAAGCCTGCTTCTCCCTCTTCCACTCCCCCTGCTTGTGTTCCCTCTCTTGCTGTGTCTCTCTCTGTCAAATAAATTTTAAAAATCTTAAAAAAAAAAAAAAAGCATCCTCGTGGGTTGGACTTCTCTTCTGGAGGACGACCAGAGGTCTCCTTGCATCTATGAACCGAGCGTGGACGGGGAATGGGGAGCCCGTGCCTGGCGTGTCCTGGAAAGACCAGGTCTGAGGCCCGTGAATAAGACTGGCGATGGATATTGATCCAAAGTGGGTGGATGCGGACCAAACACGCACCTTTGCTCCCCCCGCTTCCCATGCACCGGGGGCAAACAGTAACTGGCGCCGCAGTGATTTATTCAAGTGTTAATCAAACACTTTTATTTTCTGATTATCTCTCCGTTTGATAGATGGCAGATGCCAGGCAGTCAAAATATAAACAGACTCCAGTCGGAACATTTCAAGGAAGAAATCAGCCATTCCGGAGAGCAGGGGACAGCACCCTGTCTGCCGCCTGGCAGAGAGTTTCAGTGGGAAAAATTATTTTCCATAACCTTTTTGCTTTTTATTTAAATTAAGCTTCACCAAGCAAGTTTGGCAGTAACAGAGGGCTCCTAATTTGGTCCCCCTTGACCTCTGCCGCCTTGATTGGCGGGCTGGAAGTTGTGCCTGGGAGGTGAGAGTGAGCAGAACAAATGCCCAGGACAGCTCTGCGTCCCCCGAGGACCCGGGCGGAGGGGGGAGTGTGCAATTAGAGAGGTCTTCACACAGAAAGTTAATTAGCTACTAAATAGCATTTAGCACAGTTTACGATGGGAAATGCATGTCTGAAAGCAAATGGAGGAGATCTCACCGGAGAGCGGGGCGGCTGCCACAGGGTGAGGGCAGTCCCGGCCTGCTGGCATCTCCCCTCCCGGGGCCCACGCCGCGCCAGGGCCGCAGGGCGGGGACTGTCCCCCGAGCAGCCCAGGCCTGGCCTCGGCGCAGCGCTCCCACCCACCCCACGCACACTGCCAGGCCTCCCCGTCGAGAAATGGCTTAAATGTGTCTTCGCTTCCTGGGAACTGTGTCTGTAGTGGGTTGAATAGTGTTCCCCCAAAATTCATGTCCACCCAAAACCTCAGATGCGACCTTAACTCGGAAGGTCTTAGCAGACGTGACTGAGGATCAGGACGAGTCTGCACGAGATCGGGGTGGGTCCCAGGGTGAGGGTCCTTGTAAGAGACAGAAGAGGCCACAGAAAGACACAGGGAAGAAGGTCTTGTGAGGATGCAGGCAGGGGGTCGGAGGGATGCGTCTACAAGCCAAGGACGCCGAGGGTGCCAGCAACCCCCAGAATGGAAACCCCAGACACGGGAAGACGAGAGGCAAGATTCTCCCCTCGAGCCTTCGGAGGGAGCGCAGCCCTCTGGACACCCTGATCTCAGAGTGCTGGCCTGCAGGGCTGCGAGAGACTGGATTTCTGTCGTTTTAAGGCACCCAGTTGGTGGTGATCTGTTCCACAGCCCCAGGCGACGGACAGTGTTGCTGGCCACAGTACACCCCTGACCTCGTCCACGGGGCCGGGAGGCCGGTGCGGGAGCAGGTGTCTGAAGCCAGAGAATGGCTTGGTGGACGGGGTGGGGGGGACCTGGGGTCCCCAGAAAAGCGAAGAGGCCTCTGTTTTCTGTAAGATCTAAGTACTGACTCAGGTGTTGATCATTTGACCTTTATGTTTTATTTCCCTGTTGAAACTGCGGGTTGATTGCTTGGGGTCATTTTTTTTGTTTGCAGAGGGTAGGTTTTTGCTTTGTTTTGGTTTTTCATTTGTTTGGGTTTCTTTGCCCTCGATGTTTTTCATGATTTGGAGGGGTTTTGTTTTTCTTTCATAATTATGAAAGTCACAGGTGCTTGCCAAAGTAATTTCGTAAGAGGGGTGAAATCTTGCCTGTGATCCACCACCCAGTGCAGCCCTTGGTGACATTTTGGGGTGTTTCCTCCTGCCTTGCCTTTATTTCTTGTTTGTGTGTTTCTGGTGCCTGAGTTATTTTAGACAGTTGTACACATGCTATTTGTAAAATTGGATTACTTGGCTTTAAAAAAAATAATTCAAAATCCTGTTATATGTGATACGTGCAAAAAGCATTTGGGACATGTGTGAAGATACAGCATCGTACTTGTAGGAGCCCTGTCAGCCTTCATGCAGCTGCGGACCGGAGGCCCCACTGTCTCCCGGTGTCTCCCCCGTGTCTCCCCCGTGTCTCCCCCGTGTCTCCCCCGTGTCTCCCCCCGTGTCTCCCCCCGTGTCTCCCCCGGTGTCTCCCCCGTGTCTCCCCCCGTGTCTCCCCCGTGTCTCCCCC
>NW_022589744.1:14665101-14743097 GCF_004348235.1 Phoca vitulina | reverse complement strand
CGTGTCTCCTCCGTGTCTCCCCCGTGTCTCCCCCTGTGTCTCCCCCGGTGTCTCTCCCCGTGTCTCCCCCGTGTCTCCCCCCGTGTCTCCCCCGGTGTCCGGAAGGAACCACCTTCTGGGATGCAGTGTGTTGTCTCCTCGCTCCTCCGCAGTGGGCTCTCTACGTAGGTGCGTCTTTGCCAACAATATCACCTGCCGTTTGCCTGATTTTGAGCATTATAAAAAGCCACCGTCCTCTGCAGTCCTGCGTGACTTAGCTCTGCATCTCGGTCATTCCTGCGTTCATCTATATGGACAGCGGTGCCGGTGTCCAGGCTTGGCCCGTCGATCCCTGTCTGGTTTGTCTTCGGGGTTTTTCTCTAGTTCCCGCGCCCGTCTGTGGTGCGGGGAGCAAACCCCTGTGGGGGGCACATGTGGGCCCCACGGCATGCAGTGTGTGCGCCCCACACCATGAGATGCACCCACTGTCTTCCCCAGCCCTGGGCCCGCCTCGCTCCCGCCCCCAGGACTGCAGAGCTCCGTCCTGCTATTTCCAATTCTTGTCCTGTCATCAGTTCTTCCCCGCTTCACGTCTTCTTAATGGCAGTAATTTTTAACGCCTGCATAATATCCTTTTGGGTAGATGTGGGACATTTCACTCGACCACACGCCTCTCGCGGACATTTCCTTGTCTCTGGCTCTGCACTGGTCCTGGGAGGAACATGTATGTGCTTCGTGCTCAAGCACAAATAGGATGATTCCTCCAGTGGGTTCCCAGAAACAGAATCAAAGAGGGGAGCATTTTCAGCTCTTGAGACACGTTGACAATCGCTGCTTTAAAGGTCTGAGCCTTGGTGGGGGACACATTGACACGTGTGTGCCACGCACATGCACACAGAGGTTCCGTGTATCCTGTGTGTGTGTACACGCAAAGGTTGAATGCGGACACGTGTATGCACACAGGCAATGTGACATTATTTATCTAACCAAAAAAAAAAAAAAAAAAGGAAGACATCCCAAGTCCTCAGGAGGTGTGGCCGACCCAACGTACTGACGGGACAAAGGCCACGAATATGGGAATGGAAAACGTCCCGCTGGAACACGGTGCCGACAGCATGGTCCCGTTTGCACTCCAGCGTGTCCGTGTGCCATGAGCCCCGCACACCGGAGCGCCCCCACAGCTCCCCGTGGAGCAGCAGGACTGAATCGGGGCTGGGGCTGGTGAAGGAACGGGAGACTTCACAGTTTTGCTCTACTCACGTCTGAGTGTCTGAATTTGTGACAAGCACATTCCTTTCCGCAGTAAAGAATTGGCGGAGAGGGTCGGGCATTTGCCCGTTCACTTTGCCTCGGGCAGGGGGACGTGCCTGCCTGACTGTAGACCTCCTGACATTGCCTCCACCCGTTCGGAAATCACTCACTGCTGGCGCCAGCGCTAAAAAACCGTGTTCATTTGCGTTTCTTTATGACGGACACCTTTGAATGTGTTTCTGTGCGCTTATTCACGTTGTTTCTTCTTTTGTGAAGAAAAAGACATTGGCCCAGTTATCTCCTGGGGTCTTTGTGGTTTTTATGGAAGAGCACATCAAAGAGAAAATGCTATTAGCCCTCATGGGAAGGTCCCCAAAACCTCCTCGAGGACCGCTTTGGAATTGTTTTCGTGGAGAGCAGGAAGCAGGGGGAGGCGGCCCGGGATCTGCCCCACACATCACCTTCTGGCATCTTACCCCTTCCACCCTGTGAACCGCCTTGGAGGGCTTTGGTGTGGGACGCTAAGTCAGGCCAACAGAGGATGCCGCACCACCCCCCGGAGCAGCCTTTCCAAGCTCCCCCGGTCCGTGAATAGACATTTGGCTCTAAGAATACTCTGTCGGCCAATGTCCCAATCCTGGTTTGCCTTAAATACCCCGAGCCAAGCCAAGCAGCGCTGTTGGTCAACCTGGAACCAGGCCCAGGGGATGAAGAAACAAGAGACGAGTAGGGGGCGTTGTAGGGAGGGAGGAGGGAAGGAATCAAAGACAAGTCTGGTGCTGACATCACTCGTGGATGAGGTGCTGTGTGCAAAATTCAGGTTTGCTGCGTCAACCTTGTGGCTGAGATTTAAATGAATATAAATGAGTAGCGCTCTCAAAGAAGGCAGGTGATTTTATTGTTTGTTATCATGAGTTGCTGGTTTGGGTGCGGCGCGGTCCAGTCCCCCGGGCGCCGCTCTGAGTGTGCTGGACCACATGTTTTGGACCCGCAGCCAGGACTGGCTGTCTCTGCTGTAGGGGCTCCTGGAGGTGGTTCACACCAACCCTGGATGTGGGAAGGAGATGCTGGGAGTGGCCCCAAGCCCAGAGCTCGGGATCCAGAATGTTCTGGCTTCAAGCTCCGCTCTTCCTCCCCCTCGCTGTGTTTCTCAGCAGGTGCCTTCACTCCCTATGTCTCAGTATCAGTGTAGGAAAACGAGTTGACTGGCCTCATGATCTTTAAGGCGCTTCTGGGACCACGTGCTGCTTTTCTGGACAAACCAGACTCCAGACTCCCCCTGCCCTCCCCCCATAAACCTCCTCCGATGGTCTTGCCGCTGTGGGAAGGGGTGTTGCAGCCCGCCAGGTGGAGCTCGCTGATCTGTATGATGGTCAAGGAGCCCTTGCCGCGAAGCCCAGAGAGAAGATGAATTTGGGCTGAAAGCCTGAAAAGGAGTTCATGAAATTTAATCAGATGCCTAAGGGGAACACCTAAATTTAGTCAAATTATTATTAGTATTCATTCCATTTTTAAATTGCCTAGGGGAACGTCACCGAAAACGTCGGGAAACCACCAGCCTGGGTGGTGATGGTTCTGTTTCTGCAGAGCCGTGGGGCATGTCGGGGCACCACAGGGGTCCCTACAAACCACATGCCTGCCGCCCAGCGGCACCCCGGCCGGGAGCCAGAAGGTCCAGGATGGGGAGAGCAGGTGACCACAGGGGGTCAGGCACACCTGAAGCCTTCCTGTGTTTGGTGTAATGGACCCACAATGAATCACTTGTTGACCTCGTCAGCCCCAGGCTCTGGTCGCCGGAGCCCGCCATGCACGGCAAGGCCCCTGGTCAAGGATGACTCCCACCCAGAGTTTCCTCCTTGTTACTTAGCTACTTGGTCAGCTTGTTACTTCATCTGCCCTCTACCTCTGCTGGTTCTGGAGCCTGGGGCGGGCTTCCTGGTGCGTGGGAGAAGTTCCTAGAACAGGTGTACAAAGGACAACGGGGCCCCTTCCTTCCTGCTCCTGGTAAGATGTAAGACCTGTGTGATTTGGGGCCCAACAGATTGGAGGGGGACTTTCCAGGGCTGATGACCCATTCCAGGCATTTTTAAAAAAGATTTTAGGGGCATCTGGGTGGCTCAGTCTTTAAACGTCTGCCTTCGGCTTAGGTCATGATCCCAGGGTTCTGGGATCGAGCCCTGCATCAGGCTCCCTGCTCAGTGGGAGGCCTGCTTCTCCCTCTCCCACTCCTCCTGCTTGTGTTCCCTCTCTTGCTGTGTCTCTCTCTGTCAAATAAATAAATAAAAAGATTTTATTTATTTATTTGAGAGAGAGAGAGTGAGCAGGACGGCGAGGGACAGAGAATCTGAAGCAGACTCAGCACTGAGCACAGAGCTGGACATGGGGCTCAATCCCATGACTGTGAGATCATGACCTGAGCCGGACACGTAACTGACTGAGCCCCCAGGCACCCCCCACCCCCAGTTCCGGCATTTTTGCAGAAAAACCGCACAAGGCCAAGGTGGTACCTTTTTATTGCCCTAAAAAACCTGCTGTGTGAGGAGCCTGCGCTTCCTCCCGCCCCCACACAGGTGGCAGTGCTCCTGGCCTCCCCACCTCCCCATCCTCCTCCGGCATCACATTGTTGGTTTTGGCTTGGGGTCCCAGCTTCTTCTTGAGGGGGTCATGAGGCTGGCAGGCAGGCTGGGCTGGGCCTGCTACGGTGGGTGTCTTCCCTCTCTGTCGAGGCTGGGAGCCGGGACCGCCATGGGCGTGCGTCCTCTGCCTTTCTCTGCCAGCCCAGGGGTCTTGGCAGCGTGGCCCCCGGGGCCTCACCTCTGTCGGGGTCTGGCTCTTGCCAGATCTGTGTCGCTCCTTATTTTTCTCAGGCATACACAACTTCCCAAGTGTGACCATGAGTGGGCTGAGGACATGCAGCTAACGAGTGCACTTTGCTCTAGAACTCTCTCATTTTCTCTCCTATGCTAAATTTCTGTAAAATCTGGGGGGGGAAAAAAAAACGTGTAACTCTGCTTTTCGTTCTTTTGGAGTTCAGAGAGATCTCTTTCCTCTTGTTTTCTCAGTCAAGTCTATTTCAAGGATGAAGTCAGCCGGGAATAAAGCCGAACACTTGGTCCTCAAAAGCCTGGTTCGGGAGCAGCCAGGAGTGGTCTCCAGACTGCTTGGGCTATTAATTATTTTGCTTTATTTATTAGATGTACCCAGCGTCCCTTAGCCTCCAAGCATATTTGCAAATGCCTTAAGGGAAAGAGAAAAACAATGATTGCTGCCATCAGAGTCTCCAGCCCATCATGAATAATACCGTATAATGACGTTAAGTGGAGAGGGCCCCGCACAGCATCCCGCGTACATCCTGTCTACCTGTGTGACAGTTGTTAATGCATCTGACGCAGGGAAGCTCAGAAACTCATGAAAGCAACTGGATGGTTTAAATGACATTTTTCTTAATTTTACTGAGAAATTGGATGGCGTCATTCTATTTGACTCAGAAAAAAAAAAATAAAATGCAAACAAAAACAGCATCCAAAGGACGGGTGCGTTCTCTCCCGCCTGCCATGCGGGTCTGGGCCTCCCAGCGCCGCTCCCCCTGGGCCCTCAGAGGAAAAGAAGCAAGGCCTGGCCTGGTTATCTTTTCCTAAATTGTGTTGGTAATAAACCTGAATAATGTGCCTGTTCCCTTCCTCCCCGTGATTTACGCCTTTCATAATTAGCCCTGCACACACACGTGATGTCAGGGACAGAGAGACAGGGGCTGAGACACGGCCCTCCCGGCTCCGAGCAGCGTGCAGAGCTGTGATTTATGCCCCGCTCAGCCCGTCTTCCCTCGGTCTGCGGCTCCCATGTCCCTCTGGGCGGAAGAGCCAGGTTGGCCTCGGGCGTGGGCTGATGACACCGGAGCTCAGCCACAGCAGGTTCTAGGGACTGAAACAGCAGACTCTGCCCGACCTCCACTCTGAAAATTTGCAACCGTGTCAGAAACGACACTCTAAGCCCGGGAGGACCGGTCCCTGGGGTGCCCCGGGGCACCGAGGTCTCCGGAAAGCTTGTCAAGCTCACACTGACCATGCAAGGGGCCACAGTCACCCGGGTTTAGTGCCCTGGCCAGCCATTCGGGAAGTGACATTGCCTGTCCCCCCGTGCCCTGCCCGGCCGGGCTCTGCCGGCAAACCCCAGCACGGGCCCCATGGCTGCCGCGGTCAGCGGAAACCAGACAGAGTCCAGCGCAGCGACTGGATTGATCCGACGCTGCCTGTGCGCATGCGCGTGTGTTTGTGTGCACGTGTGTGTGGTGTCAATTACGGCGGATGTGCCTCCGGTTTTGCTTGGAATAGTCGGCTTAGTATGCGTTTTAGAAACTGCCAGAACTTGAGAGCCTAATGGGGTCTCGGTTCTCAGAGTCCAGCCGCTGCCGGCTCCGTCGCTCCGTTTTACAGACGGAGAGGAGGATGCAGAGAGTGAGGCCTCCTTTGTCACCTGCCCGCATCCTCCTCCGTGCTGGGCCCTGCTGGGCGCAGACACCATCCCTGCTGGGGGCCATGACACACCCCAGGGAGGCGTGCGTGCTGGGAAGGGGCTCGGGGCAGGGCCAAGGGCTCAGGGAAGGCGGGTCCCTGTCCGTGGGGTCAGAGACTCCAAGGTGGGGGACTGCCTCTCGGCTCCGGCCTCTCCTCCTTTAGACACAGGCCTGGCGAGGTCCCCTCCCTGTCAGGGTACAGGGAACAGGGGACAGAAAGGTCTCTACCTGAAGTCCCCTTTTTTCCCTGATCCCTCACTCACGGAGGGTTCGGCTGGGCTCCAGAGGATTCGAAGAACAGAGAGGTGCGGAGAGGGGCACACATGCAGAGGCCGAGGGCTGGGGGGTGGCTGGGACCCGGCATGGCAAGCACTCTGGAGCCCAGACTTGGAAGGAGATGATACAGGGTTGCGGGGCCTGTGCAGGGCGGAGGGCGTCTTGCCTGGACTGACTGTCCCATAACCACAGACGGTGGGCCGGGCAGCAAGCTGCACCTGACGAGCAGACAGAAGAGCAGCGTCCACCCAGCCCTGTCCCAGTGGTCTCCCCCAGCACACTTTACAGATGAGGAGACTGAGGCCCAGCCAAGGTGGGTAACTGGCCCGAGACCACGTAGGCTGGTTAAGGAGCCAAGCCAGGATTGGTCCCAGGTCCTCCAGGAGCTATACCTGCAAGAGGGAGGATTCCCCTCGGCTTGACTTTGGCTGGAAGAATGTAGGCACAGCTCATACATGCCTGGTGCAGGCATTCCTGTCCTGGTAAACACACGCGTGTGCATGCTGCCGGGTGTGCCGTACTTGTGGTCGGCTACTGGTCGGCCGGCCCCGTCTGAAAGCCATGTGGGAAACGCCTGATGCTTGGCACGTGAGGGAGGGTACGCTCTCCTGCTGCAAATTGCAGCGGCCTGGAGCAGTGGCCGGGACTCCCTGGCCTCGGTTTCCGCATCTTAGAAGTGGGCATGCCCATGATAGGGTGGGGTTCCTGCATGAACCTTTGGAACCGAGACTGCTCAGTTTGTGTTAGTGATTTTATCTCATCCTCTCGGCTTTGGGCAATGAACAGCTGGGAGGAGCGAGACCACTGGCTGTCCCGTGTGTGGACTAGTTAGCTTCTGGGGACCAAGGCAGAACGCGGGAATGCCCAGCAGCATGCGGTCGGCAGCCAGGACCCGCCAGCCGGCGGCTGTGTCACTGCGAAAGGTCCCCGCGCCCTGCCGGGCTGCCTCACCTGTCACCCGTGAGTGGCGGAAGCTGAGAGTGCCGGGACGGCCGTCCTCGTGACTGAGAGGCCTCTGTCACCCTGGAACCCAGTGGCTTTGCCAGGCTCCGCCCAGACCCCGTGACAGCCCCACCCTGCACCGCGGTCCCTTCCCAGGTGGCTCTCACGCTCCACCCGGATGGGCAGGTGCAGGCGGCAGCAGAAATCGCGTGTGTGCTCACGGTCCCCGGGCCGCGGGTGGACCTGCTGGGGCCGGGCGAGCAGCAACCCACGGGAGGCCAGGTGCCCAGCACACCTCCCACCAGCTCGCACGCCGTGCGCGGCGGGCTTGGCGGGCGTTGCCATCGGGCAGATGGCAGAACATCAGATCCAGGTGGCTTCGTTCTCCCTCGAACCCCGAAGGCGGACTTTCGTCACATCAACTTTACCAAATCAAAAGAAAGAATAAAACAAAACAAAAGCCCTGCGGGGAGGGGGGAGGGATGCCGCACAGACCACGGAGGCTTCTGGGTCTTTGTGGGCCCTGCCAGGGACGGGCCACTTCTCTCTCTCAGGGCCACCGCCAGCGCGGAAGTGGTGGTCTTCTTCCACGGCCTTCCCTAAATATAGAGGACGTGGCCTCCCACCCCCACCCCTGCTCAGATGGAGGACCCGGGCCAAGTAAGGGATGGGGTGCAGGGAGACAGCCGCAGAGGCCCTGTGAAAGCAGGATGGCCAGCCTTCTACCTACTTTCTGAATGTTCCCGAACATATTTCACAAACTCTTCGTCATCCTCAGGATGAAGCAAAGCAGCTGCGTGGACAGCACAGGTGAGCAGAGCTTCCTACCAGCCCTGCCCGTCAGCTTGCAGGGCTCCGCACGGCTCCCTGGCTGCCCAGCCCCTCAGCTGATCTGCACGTGTGGGCGTCAGGCCGAGCCAGGGAGAGAGAGGAAAGACCAGAAAATTCACGGTAGGGTGGGGGAAATGGAGAAGTTCCAAAGTGGTAACCTGTTTTCCTCTTTCCTTTTTCCTTTTCTGCTTGGGATTCTCCCTCTCCCTCTGCCCTTCCCACTCGTGCTCACTCTCTCTTTCTCTTTCTCTTAAATAAATAAATAAATCTTTTAAAAAATACACATAACATAACTTTAACCACTTCAACCATGTTTATGTGTGCAGCTCAGTGGCACTGAGCACATTCACACTGTCATGCAGCCGCCACCCATCCACCTCCAGAACTTCTTCATCTTCCCAAACCAAAGCTCCGTCCCCATTAAACGCTGACTCCCAATTCCCCCTCCCCAGCCCCCGACATCCACCATTCTTTCTGTTTCTAGGAATTTGACTCCTCTAGGGACCTCATAGGAATGGAATCCTACACTATTTGTCCTTTTGTGACTGGCTGACTCCACTGAGCACCGTGTCCTCAAGGCCCATCCATGTTGTAGCAGGTGCCAGAACGTCCTTCCTTTTTAGGAGCGAATAATATTCCATTGTGTGGATGGACCACATTTAGTTTAACCATCCATCCATTTGCTTGCAATCTTGCCTTCAAATCTTTGAGGCAATCGTTTCTAAAATCGATGCCAGGGCCCTTCTCAGAATGACTCTGACCAGCTCTTCCGGCTTTCTTCTCTTTCTGCACATGTCCTGCACCTGCTCAGGCTCTTCCCTTCACCCAGAGACCACCCAAGACCAGCCTGCACGCCCCCTCTCTCCTGCCCTGGAGGATGCTCCCAGCACTTTCTGCATCCGTCTCCCAGAGCCATGCATGGTCTGTGCTGTCACCGCCCCTGTGCACGGCTTAGCTCTCCTGCAAGCTCCCCATCTCCCAGTGGGCAGGGCACCTTCCTCAAGTCTTCCTGAGTGAAGGTGAGGATTGCAGAGAAGAGCCATTGATTCGACTTTAACAAGTCCAGTTGAATAAAAGATCAAAGGCTGTTCTTTTTTAATTGTGCCTGAGCCATTGTCCCAAAATGATGTGAACAGGCGCCCTTCAGCTGTACGTAAGCATGTACGCAGGGCTTAGGAGAAGGACTGCCAAACCACCGACGAGGACAGCTTCTTGGGGGGATACATGGGGCAGGGTGGGGAGGTGTTGGGAAGGGCATTTCCACTGCGGACTCTGCACGATTTTTAAAATTTTGAACCACAAAAGTGAATTTATTTATTACTTGCACATTTTAAGCAATAAAAGAATTACAGGGAGTGTCTTTTCATGTAAAATTATTTGCAATATGAGATCATTTCCGTGCCCACACTAGGAGGAAAGTTAAACTCAACAAAGTGAGAGCAAATGAATTTCGGTTTCCAGGGCAGTGTGGTTTTCGCAGTAGGACAGATCCAAGGACTGCTGCCTTTTCCAACATCTTTTGCTTATTTCATGTACTCATTCCCCCGGGCTCTCTGCTTTGCTGGCTCTTTCCCTCCCCGCTGTCCAGGGCCTCACCGAGGCCCCAAGACCACTGCTCTGGAGTGGCCGCCCCCAGCCCCTCTGCCTCCTGCCCCTGGGCTCATGGCCCCTGGAATGGCCCATGACACAGCCAGCTCCTTGCTGTGTTTGTCAACTTGTTCTCCACCAGCTCGAAGCTCCACACGGCGGGGACCACACCTAGCCGTCCCCAGCACTGGGGCGCACACAGAACTTTGTGTTGAATAAACGAATATTTTCTGAGCTCATGCCTGGTACAAGATCCTTTGCTAGGAGACGTACAAGATGAATCAGGCAGGGGAGAACGGAGACCCAGTGGCTTCTTCTTATCGCGCTACCGTTCCCACGACACAGAAGTCACACTTTAAAGCACACAACCTGGTGGCATTTCATATGTTCACAAAGTTGTACCGCCATCGCCAGTAATTCCAGAATATATTCATCACCCCAACAAAGGAGCCCCATCCCCACTGCAGTTAAAACCCACCTCTCCCTGCCTCAGCCTCTGGCAGCCACAAATCTACTTTCTGTCTCTACAGCTTAACGGGTTCTGGGTATTTTGTACAGACGGAATCATGCGATCCGTGGCCTTGTGTGGCTGGCTTCTCTCCGTATGTTTTCAAGGTTCACCTGTTTGTTGTGGGTATCAGCACCTCGTTATGTTCTGTGGCTGAATAACAGTCCATTGTATGGATGGACCCATTCAGGTGATGGACACCTGCATCATTCCCCCTCCGGGGCTGTTATGGGTGATGCTGCTGTGAACATCTGTCCACGTTGTGGTGTAGACATATGTTTTCGGTTTTCTGGAGTAGGTACCTAGGAGTGGGACCGCTGGGCGGTAACTCTATGTTTAAATTCTGATGAACTGCGAACCATTTCCCACAGGGGCTCCAGTGTCTCCAGATCCTCACCAACACTTACTGTCATCCATCTTTTTGGTTCTGGCCGTCCAAGTGGGTGTGAGGTGGTGTCTCATGATGGTTTTGATTTGCATTTCTCTGATGCCTCGTGACGTTGGGCATCTCTTCATGTGCATGTTGGCCATGTGTGTGTCTTCACTGGAGAGATGTCTGCTCAGACAGACCCATGTTTGAGCCGGGTCACCTATCTCTTCATGGTTGAAGTCTAAGTGTTTTTGTATATTCTGGGTTCAAGTCCCCTATCAGATATGTGATTTGCACTTGTCTTTTCACTTTCTTGATAGTTTCCTTTGAAGCATAAAAGCTTTTAATGTTTACTAAGTCCGAAGTATCTATTTTTTCTTTGGTTGCTTGTGCTTTTGATGTCATATTGAAGAAGTTATGATCTGATCCAAGGTCATGAGGATCTATATGCCTGTTTTCTTCTAAGAGTTTTATAGTTGTAGCTCTTACATTTAGGTCTCTGGTCCATTTTGAGTTAACTTTTGTAAATGGTGTGAGGTAGGGGTCCAATTTAATTCTTTTGCACATAGATGCACATAGATGTCCAGTTGTCCCAACACCATTTGTTCAAAAAAACCAAACAAACTATTCTTTCCTCCACTGAATTGTTTTGACCCCTGTTGAAAACCAGCTGATCATAAATGTATGGGTTTCATTTCTGGACTCTCCATTTGATCCATTAATCGATATGTCTGTCCTTATAGCAGCACCACACAGTCTTGATTACTGTAGCTTTGTAGTAAGTTTTTTTGGTTTTGTTTTTGTTTTTTGAGAGAGAGAGTGTGTGTGAGAGGTGGGGGAGGGGAGGGGCAGAGAAAGAGGGAGAGAGAATCTTAAGCAGGCTCCACACCCAGCACAGAGCCCGACACGGGGCTCGATCTCACGACCCTGAGATCATGACCTGAGCTGAAATCAAGAGTCTGGACTGAGCCACCCAGGCATCTCTGCAGTAAGTTTTTAAATTGGGAAGCGTGAGTCCCCCCCCTCCAACTTTGTTGTTCTTCCTTGATATTGTTTTGGCTGTTCTGGGTCCCCTGCATTTCCATATGTATGTTAGGATCAGCTTGTCAACATCTGCAAAAGAGCAAGTAGGATTCTGATAGGGATTGTATTGAATCTATGGATCAATCTGGGGAGTATTGCCATCTTAACAATACGAGGTCTTCCGGTCCATGAATGCAGGATGACTTTCCATTTATTTAGGTCTTCTCTAATTTGTTTCAACATTTTTGTCATTTTTAGGGAAAAGTCTTGTACTTCTTGTGTGTGTGTGTGTGTGTGTTGTAAATGAAATTGTCTTCTTAATTTCACTTTAGGCTGTTTATTGCTGTTGCATAGAAATGCAATTAATTTGTTTTAATTGATCTTGCATCCTGCAACTTTGCCGAATTCATGTATTAGTTCTAATAGGTTTTGTGTGTGGGCGTTTGAATTCCTAAGAATAGTCTACGTGCAAGATCATGTCATCTGTGAATAGAGATAGTTTTACTTCTTTCCTTCTAATCTGGATGCCTTTTATATCTTTTCTTGCCTAATTGCCCTGAGTAGAACCTCCACTGCAACAATGAATAGAAGTGGAGAGAGCGGACATCCTGTCTTGTTCCTGATCGTAGGGGAAAGCTTTCAATCTTTCATCATTGAGTATAATGTTGGCTGTGGGTTTTTCATAGTTGCCCTTTATCAGTTTGAGGAAGTTCCCTTCTATTTTTAGTTTGCTAAGTGTTTTCGTCATGAAAAGGTGTTGGATTTTTGTCAAATGTTTTCTCTGCTGCTATTGAGATTGTGTGGTTTTTGTCCTTTATTCTGTTAATCTCATGTATTACACTGATTCCTCTTCATATGTGGAACCACCTTTGCATTCCTGGCGTAAGTCCCACTTGGTCATGGTGTATAATCCTTTTTATATGTTGTTGAATTTGGTTTGCTAGTATTTTGTTGAGAATTTCGTGTCTGTATTCATGAGGAGTGTTCAGAAGGGCCTAGAATGCTATGTTATTGGGATGTTTTTTGTCTGGTTTGAGCATCAGCAAGTGACTTTATGCAAAGTCAAAGACGAAACACACAAAAGAGAATGATAAACTTCTAAGGATTTCCCAAGAAATAAGGAAAGTCAGCATATATTGCCTGGAACATGGCAGGCACTCTGCTCAGTGGCTTCTCCAAGGATCCAGAGAGAACAGCATGGATAAAATGGTATCGAAGCTGGGCCTTGGAGAGTGAAAAGAATAGGCAGAGAGGCAGAGTAGGCAGCCCCCAGGGAGGGACCCAGTAAGCAGATGCCCAGAGAGGACCTCACAGGGTGGAAAGGCAGTGAGTTGTCTAGTTTACCTAGGATATACTGGGGTAGAGTGGGTTGAATAATGTCCCCCAAATTCACGTCCACCTGGAACCTCAGATTATGATCTTATTTGGAAATCAGGCCTTTGCAGATGTTACTAGTCAAGATGAGGTCGTTCTGGATTAGGGTGGGCCCTAATCCCATGGCTGGTGTCCTTATAAGAAGAGAAAACAGAGACAGACCCCCACACATGGAGGGGGAAAGGCCACATGACGATGGAGGCAGAGATCGGGGTGATGTATGTACCAGTCGAGGAAAGGCAAGGATTGCCGGCAGCCACCAGCAGCTGAGTGGCAAGGAAGAGTCCTCCCCTGGACGTTCAGGGGGAGCATGGTTCTGCTGACACCTTGATTTCAGACTCCCAGCCTCCGGAACTGTGAGGGAGACACCTGTATGGTTTTAAGCCTTGCAGTGTGGTGATTTGCTGTAGCAGCTGCAGGAAAGCGATGCAATCGGACATGATGTTACATGCCAGGCTAAGGACTGGGGCTTTGCTGGGGGACAGAATGTGAAGGCTGACAGTTTCTGAACCAGGAGCCCGGGACAGAGGGGAGGAGTAGACAGTTTTTAGTGACATCCTTTAAGGGATGTCTTTAAAAATAGTTTTGTTTTCCTTTGTATCTTCCTTTTTGTTCTTTTAAATTGTTCCAACTCATTTTGGAAGTCATATGCCGTAAGCGTCAGGAGCTTGAGCTTTGGATCAGCCACACCCGGCCATCCATCCCTGCTCAGCCATTTACCGTCTGTGATATGTCAGGACATAATTCCTGGCTTCGGTCTCCTTAGCTATAAAATGGGGTTAGTAATATCCCCCTTGATCAGCAGAGCTCCTCGTACCTAGGAAGCCACTGTTAAATGATGACCATGATGATGTTCAGTTATTTACACCTGACCTTTTCCTTTCATTTTTTTCTTCGTGAAATTATCCTTAATCGTTTTTCAGTATAAAAACCATTAATAGGCTTCTTGTTTAAAAAAAAAAAAAAGGTATAAGTATACAGGATTAGCTTATTATTTCCAGTTATCAAAATGATTCATTATTACTTTTAGAAAAGTTATAAAATAAAAAACAAGATGAAAAAAACTGTAATCATGCCATCTGGACATGATCATTATTATAATTGGGGGACCATTTTCTACTTCAATAATATATTTAGGTAGATATAAAGTACCTATAAATATATCTTATATATAAAACCATATTGCTGTATTTCACATAGTTTTACATCCTATGTTCTTCATTTCACATAACAGTGTGAGCATTGTCCTTGTTCTTTAAAAACTTTTATAAAATGTTTTATAATAGCTTAATGGCATTGTATCATAGTAATGGGCCACAATGTATTAAAATATTCTCCTGTTGGGGTGCCTGGGTGGCTCAGTCAGTTGAGCATCTGACTCTTGGTTTCAGCTCAGATCATGATCTCAGGGTCCTGGGTTGGAGTCCCACATTGGGCTCCCCACTCAGCGGGAGTCTGCTTCTCCCTCTCCCTCTGCCCCTCCCCCTGCTTGTGCTCTCTCTCTCTAAAATAAATAAATAAAATCTTTGTTTTTAAGATTTTATTTATTTATTTGTCAGACAGAGAGACAGCACAAGCAGGGGGAGTGGCAGAGGGAGTGGGAGAAGGAGAAGCAGGCTCCCCGCTGAGCAAGGAGCCCAATGTAGGACTTGATCCCAGGACCCTGGGATCATGATCTGAGCCCAAGGCAGATACTTAATCAACTAAGCCACTCAGGCATCCCTAAAATAAGTAAATAAAATCTTTAAAATATTCTCCTGTTGTTAGAAATTCAGTAATAGTCCTGAGTTGAATATTGGTGGTTTTTTTCAACTTTATTGAAGTATAATTTTTGTATATTAAATTGTATATATTTGAAGTGTACAGTTATTGAGTTTTCACACACACATACACACACTGGTAAAGCCATCACCACAGTCAAGTTAATGAGCATCTCCATCACCCCCAAATTATCCTTGTGTCCCTTTGTAATCCATCCCTTCCTCCAGCCCCTGCCCCCAAAATGACTCTTCTGCTTTCTGTCACTGTGGATTAGTTTGCATTTCCTAGAATTGTATATAAATGGAATCATGCAGTATATACTCTTTTTTCTGTCTGGGTTCTTTCACGCAGCATGATGATTTAACGATGTATCCATATTGTTGTGTGAATGAATCGAGAGTTCATTCATTTCTATTGCGGAGTCCTATTCCATTGTAGGTATAAACCGCAATTTGTTTATTCATTCACCTGCTGGGTTGTTCTCAGTTCTTAGCTACTACAAATAAAGCTGCTATGAACACTTACACGGAAGTCTTGCATGTGAACGTAGGTTTTTATATCTCTTGGTAAATACCTGGGAATGGAATGGCCAGGTCATCTGGTGGGTTGGTGTGTAACTTTTTAAGAAACTGCCAGTTTTCCAAAGTGGTTGTCCCATGTTGCACTCCCACCAGACACGTGTATGAGAGTTCCAGGGGTTTCAAGTCCTCATCGGCACTTGGTATGGTTGTGGTCAGTCTTCTTCATTCTAACAGGTATGTGGGAGTATCTCACTGTGGTTTTAATTTCCATTTCCCTGATCACTAATGATGCTGAATATCTTTTCATATAGTCTAGCTTTCTTTGAGTCTAGCTTTTTTCCACTCAACATATTTGAGATTCATCTATGTTGTTATGTGTATAATGGTTTGTTTCTTTTTATTGCTGAGTAGTATCCATTGTGGGGATGGACCACCGCTTGTGGATCCATTAACCTGTGGAAAGACCTGTCTGCTGATTCTTGGTTTTGCAGTTATGAATAAAACTGCTATAAGCATGCACACACAGATTTTTCTACGAGCATTGTTCATTTCCCTTGGATAAGTACCTAGGAGTGGGATTGCTGAGTCATATGGTAAGTGTATGTTTCCAAGGTGGCTTTTTCATTGGCAATCCCACCAGCCACGTGTGAGTCTGGTTGCTCTGCATCCTGCCGGCAGTCTATAGTATCGGTTCTCATTTGTGTTTCAGTCTTTCTCATAGGTGTGTGGTGTGTCACGTTGCTTCTTTGTATGACATTATGGTTCCTATTTACATTTCTCTCATAAACAACCATGTCACGGGTTCCTGGCTGGCTCAGTTGGGAAAGCATGTAACTCTTCGATCTTAGAGTCATGAGTCTGAGCCCCACGTTGGGTATACAGATTACTTAAATAAATAAAACTTTAAAAAAATGACCAATGATGTCGAGCACCTTTTCATTTGCTAATATTTGCCCCCTTTTTTGGTGAAGTGTCTTTTCAGATCTTCTGCCTATTTTTAAATTGTGTTTGTTTTCTCATTACTAATCCTGAAGTTTCTTTATACATTCTGGATATGGATCCTTTATCAGAGATGTGTTTTGCAAGTATCTTTTCTCAGTCTGTGGCATGTCTTTTTATTTCCTTAGCAGTGTCTTTCAAAGAGCAGAAATGTTTCATTTTAATAAACTCTTATTTATCAATTTTTTTATTTTATGGATCATGCCTTGGTATCATAGCTAAGCAATCTATGACTAACCCTACTATTGAGTTTTAGGGGCTTCTCTTACATACTCTGGGTATATCTTTTATTGAGCGTATGAGTTATGAATATTTTCTCCCAGGCTGTGGCTTGCATTTCTATTTTTTTAATGGTGAATTTTTTAAGAAAAGAGTTTTTAATTTTCCAGTTTATTAGCATTTCTTTGATGGCTTATGCTTTTTGTGTTCTAAGAAACCTTGGCCTAATCTAAGGTGGCTAAGTCCTCTTTTATGGATTCTTCTGGCAGTTTTATAATTTTAGGTATCATATCTGGGTCTGGGACCTGTTTTGAGTTAATTTTTGTATCTGACATGAAGAAAGGGGGGATGTTAATATTTTTTCATACAGATATGGAGAAAGGATAGCTCTTCCGTGGAATTGCATCTTTGTCAATAATCAATTGATCATATTTGTCTATTTTATTCTCTCTCAATTCTGTACCATTGCTCTAAAAGTCTATGTTTTCACCAGTTCCAGACTGCCTAGATTACTGTAAATTTATGATCAGTCTCAAAATCAGATAAGTCCTTCAGCTTTCATCTTTTTTTTTTGTGATTACTTTGGCTATTCTAAGTCTTTTGCATTTCCATATGAATTTTAGAGTCAGCTTGTCAATTTCTACCCCCCCACCCCATGATCCTATTAGAATATTGATTGGGATTGTGTTGAATCGATAGATTGTTTGGTAAGATTACCATCTTAACAATATTGACTGTCTCAATCCATGGACATGGTATATCTTTCCATTTATTTACATTTCCTTGAATTTCTCTCAGCAAGGTTTGTGTTTTTCAGTATAGAGGTATCAAATGTCATTGGTTAGACTTATTCCTAAGTATTTTACGTAGGGGTTTTTTTCGGAGGGGGTGCTATAAATAGAATTTTTTATTTATTATATTTGCCAATTGTCTGTTGCTAGTCTTTAAGAATACAATTAATTTGTCTACATTAACCTTTTGTCCTGCAATCTTGGTAAATTTACTTCTTAGTTCTATTAGTTGTCTTGTAAATTTCATGGGATTTTTCACATAAAGGATTGTATCATCTGCACACAGGAACAATTTTACTTCCTCTTTTCCAATCTTTATACATTTAGTTTCTTTTCTTGCCTTATGCAGAGGCTACAGCCTCTGGTGTGATACTGAATAGAAGTGATGAAAACAGGCATACTAACCTTATCCTGATCATGGGGGAAACAATTCAGTCTCCAGTCATCGAGTATGATGTTAACTGTAGAATGTTTCTAGGTGACCTTTATCAACTTGAGAAGGTTCCCTTGTATGCCTACATTGCTGATGGTTTTTATCATGAATAAGTGTTGGATCTTTGTCAAATGATTTTTCTGTATTTATTCATATATGTATTTTTTTTGTGGGCATCTCTGGTTGTTTTCTTAGGATCAATATCTACAAATGAAGGTAAAGGGTCAAAATGTATAAACATTTTTAAGCCTTCTGCATCCTATTTCTAAATTGCCAGAAAGAGAAATTTGACCCGTATACGGTGCCTCCCCACCCCTGGCTGTGCAAGAGTGTCCTTTGAGGCCCAGAGAGGTTAACTAGCTTGCCCAAGGTCACACAGCTAGCAGGTGGTGCAGCTGGGAATTGAACACAAGCTCTGTGGCCCAGGTCCTCACCAGCATATTTTATTGCCTCTAAGTTCCAAGTTCAGCAATACAACCCCACTTACTCTGCTTTACTTATTTATTTTTTTAAAGATTTAATTAATTTATTTGAGAGAGATTGAGTGCGAGCACAAGCAGAGGGAGGGGCAGAGGGAGAAGCAGACTCCCCACCAAGCAGGGAACCCCACGCAGGACTCCATCCCAGGACCCTGGGATCACGACCTGAGCCGAAGGCAGATGCTTAACGACTGAGCCACCCAGGTGCCCCTGTTGGACATTCTTTTGTTTTGGTTTGTTTTGTTTTGGTTTGGTTTACATACATTTTTACCTATTAAAGCTATTACTCCCTGTCTTATGTATATATATGTCCTTTGGCTTCTCATTTCGTTTTGTTTGTTTTGGCTTGTTTTGTTTTAATAGATGTTATTTTTTAGAGCAGTTTTAGGTGCATACAAAAATTGAGAGGAAGATAGCGGGATCTCCCATATATCTCTTGCTCTGACACATGCATATCCTCCCTCGTTATTAGCATCCCACCCCAGAGGGTACATTTGTTACAACTGATAAACCTACATCAACAAATTATCACCCGGAGTCCATAGTTTACATTAGAGCTCGCTCTTGGTGTACATCCAATAGGTTTTAACAAATGTATATATATATATATATATATATAGTATCATACAAATATGTAAACCAAACCAAACCCTTGAATAATGTGGTGGTTAGGGGTGCCAACCCCCCACACACTCAAAAATCCACATATAACTTTGACTCTCCAAAAACTTAACTACTAATAGCCTACTGCTGATAGGAAGCCTTACCAATATCATAAAAGATCAATTAACACATATTTTGTATGTATATTATGTACTGTACTCTTACAATAAAGTAGGCTAGAGAAAATAAAATGTTATTAAGAAAATCATAAGGAAGAGAAAATATACTTACAGTACTGGACTGAATTTATGAGAAAAAAATCCGCATGAAATGGACCCATGCAGTTCAAACCTGTGTTGCTCAAGGGTCAGGGGCAGCTTGCCTCCAGGCAGACTTCTGAGGGGGGAATTATTTGCATTAATTCATTGATTGACCAATTAATTCAAGACACTATGCTCGGGACCTAGCACTAGGGTTCCATGGGTTCAAACTAGAGCCAAGCTGATGGAAGCCTTGGGTCTCCTTGGCATAGTGCCTGTGTAGACATGACTGTATGGCCACCTCGGTCACCTAGCGTGACATCTGTTTCCCCATCAAGACCCGTTGCCACGAGGGAACGACTGTGTCTGGTGGCTTCTGCGTCACCAGCTCCAGGTGCGGTCCTGGCAGAGAACACACGGTCATTTAATCCTCGAGCCTGGGATGAACGTGCAAAAGGTGTGTGAACTTTGAAGCCGTGGAAAAAGAACAGTAAGGAAATAAGATCTGGGGGAAATTGAAATCAGCACAGTTTTTATTTTTTATCTGTTTACACGTGGAGAACAGTTTGGTTTTTAAGAATATTCAAATGTGCCATGTGTAATTTGGGTTGTTCATAAAATTATTATGTGTGGTGCATTAAAATGAAACGGATGGTTTATTTAGGCAATCTCTCCCGAAATACTACAAGTTAAAAATGTGTCATAGATAGAGCCAGAAAGACGCTAAACTCCAAGGAATGTAGCATCTCTTAGTTTTGGTTGTTTTCTGAGGATCTCACCAAAACGCAGAAACAGAAACGAAAAAGAGCAAAGCGAGCATGGTCACAGCTGAACACAGTGAGTTCTTCGCCACCTGGTAACCCGGGCGTGTCAGGTGGTTGGAGATTAAATCGGGCCTCGAATTCTCTGCAGCAGCTCCTACCAAGGAGGGCGGTGTGCGGGTCCCCACCCCCTGAGTCCGGCCCGCCCACCAGTTGCTTTGGCCAATGGGATGTGGCGTGAGTGCCGTAGGTGAGCCCAGACCTGGCAGCAGGTGCCTCCTGGCTCGCTCCCACGTAAGGAAGCCCAGGCACAGGAGGCGAGGCACCACGAGGGGAAAGAAACCCGGCCATCGGCGGCAGCACAGCCCCCAGACCTTGTGGACAGAGGCCATTTCAGCCACACACACACCCCCCCCCCCCACTCCCCGCACCTGCTCCAGCTGCCTGAGCGCCCAGCAGAGCGCCTGACTCAGCCCCGCCCAACCAGAACTGCAAGCAAGTAAGAGGGCTCGTTTTTAAGTTGCTAAGTTTTGGAATCATTTGTTACACGGCAACAGATAACTGGTGTATATATAGGAAGGGTCTCTTTTCAGAGAAAGTTTGACCTCCAAAACTGTTGTGGTTCTCAAGGTCAAAGAGGCATCGGGGCCAGATGTTAACATTTTTAAAATATCCAAACTTCTAAATTTGCCCTTGTTTTTCTTCATCCTGAGCCTTTTGAGTCGGCTGAAACAGTAAGTCGATGGAACCCCAGTGGTAGGTCCCGAGCATAGTGTCTTGAATTAATTGGTCAATCAATGAATTAATGCAAATAATTTCCCCCTCAGGAGTCGTGAAAGGGTATAAGCAGCCTTCTGCCTGGAGGCAAGCTGCGCCTGGAAGGTGCGTAGCGGACCCTCTCTCTGGGGCCCTTTCCTGGTTTGAAATTGGCTCCTTCCCCTCCAGGGAGGCCATGCTCCCGGCCACAGCAGTGGAGTGTGGAGTCTTGGGGAGTCTTCCACCCACAACTGTGCCAGAGTGAGTCTCCGTCCTGGCTCTGTTTCCTGGAAAGCTTGGCCCGCCCCACAGGGTGAGCAGGCCGCAGCAGCGCATTGGCAAGGGCGTGTAGGTTTTGGAGGGTGGTGCTGTGTGCGTGTGGTGGTGGGGAGGCTAGGGGAGGGGGCTGGAAATAATGCCATCCTTTGGGGGCTCCCCCTCCAGCCAGGTTTGGAGGCGAGCCCAGGATGGGCCGGCCGGCCTGGGAAGCATGCGGAGCCCATGATCTCCCAGCTGCTGGGGCCCCATTGTTCAATAAGGAGATTATGAGATGCTGCACAAGTGGCATGGTGGGGGGCTGTCTTCAGGCCGGCCACGGGCCTTGTTTTGCACACAATGACTGTGTAGTGCAGCCCGGTCAGGGTCCACTCTGGAAGGCGGCAACTGCCTCAGCCTTTTTGGGTCCAAGTTTGCTGCATGGCCACAGTGGGTCAGCTCATCTACCTCCCTTCCCATCCAGCTACCTGTCTGTCCTGTTGGAAAGCCCAGGGGCCCCCACAGAAATGGCAGGACCAGGCTCAGCCCACTTCCTGACACAGGGAGGGAAGAAAAGCATCCTACACACCAGGACCGTTATTGTTCTAGAAGCAGCAAAGGTTTAAAAAGCCAGTCTTTCTCTTTGAGGAAGTTCCAAGTTATGAGGGATTGTGCTCGAACCACCCAGAGTGGCTTTGTGGAGAGACCTGGTGCCTATTGGAGGAAGAGGTGCCTTGGGGTTAATCGCCTCCGACACCTTTATGCTCTGGGCTAGAACAGAGAGACACAATAAAGCAATCACTATGGAATCTTGGTAGGATGCTGGGGTTGCGGCCTGGAACTGATGCGTGCTTTACTCTGGTTACGTTTTAGTGGGCATTTGCTAGATATTGCTGGTAAATCTCAAGAGATGGCATTTAACCTATGGTATGGCTGAACCCATGTAAGAAAATATTTTGCAACTAGGGTTTTGAACAAATTCGTAAACTAAAAAAAAAAAACCCAAAACAGAATAGGGCACCTGGGTGTCTCAGTCGGTTAAGCGTCTGCTTTTGGCTCAGGTTGTGATCCCAGGGTCCTGGGATGGAGTCCTGCGTGGGGCTCCCTGCTTGGTGGGGAATCTGCTTCTCCCTCTGCACCTCCCCCTGCTTGTGCTCTCACTCTCTCTCAAATAAATTAATTAAATCTTAAAAAAATAAATTAATAAATAAAACAGAATAAGTGGGGTTGTATTGCTGAACTTGGAACTTAGAGGCAATAAAATATGCTGGTGAGGACCTGGGCCACAGAGCTCGGGTTCAAATCCCAGCTGCACCGCCTGCTAGCTGTGTGACCTTGGGCAAGCTACTTAACCTCTCTGGTCCTCAGTTCCTCTTCTGTGCAAGGAGGGTAATGACACGACTCATTTCAAAGGATTGTTGTGAGGAATATATGTAATAAATGCACATGAGGAGTGGTTAATACAGGGCCAGGCCCAGACTGAGTGTTTAATAAATGTTCATTATTCGTATTATGAGTATCAATAACCCTCATGTTTTCTAACTGAACCATAAACGGAACCAGGGTTTTTTTCAGGAAAATAGTAAACTTAACGGGACTTAAATGCTGTCTAAAGTGGTCACGAAACAGCTTCTCGTAGAGAGCTCTGAGGACCAGCGCCCAGCACTCTGCCGCTGTTGATCCCGCACAAGACCCCGGCATTATCCTCACTTTGCACCTGGGGACACAAAGGCTCAAAGGGGCTGGGTGACCTGTCAGGGTGAGCTCATCTGTCAGCAGGGCAGCTTACTGCCTCGGTTGACATGGGATGCACTTTGACCATAACCATTCGTCCCCTTCCACACGAAAATGGGACTCATTCATTCATTCGTTCCCGGGTGTCTGTGGAGAGCCCGTCACCTGCGTGGCGCCTGCACTCCTGTCTGTGTGTGCGTTCGCGCCTGGGCCCATGTTGAAATGTCTCCCCCACACCCTCCCTGCCCTGCCCCCGTGGCCATGACGCGACCTCCCCCACCAGCTCCCCGTCCAGCGCCGACGCCCACCTGCGGTTCCCGGACGGCACCAGCCTCCTGCAGACCCCGCGCTGGGACGAGCCGCAGAGGGCCTGTGCCCTGGAGCAGATCTGCGGCGTGTTCCGCGTGGACCTGGGGCAGATGCGCTCCCTCCGCCTTTTCTTCAGGTGAGAGCCTCTCTGGGCAGCTTCCTGGAAGGTGGCTGGTGGTGCAGGGGTCCCGGCGGGCGGGGCTTCGGGTCCAGGGACAATGCCGGCCTTCCCAAATGTTTGCTTCCCGACATCACTAAGCTGGGGGGCGGTGGTACCCCACGATGGCTGCTCCCAGGAACTGGGTCGGGGCAGCTACCAGCCTCTTCCGCCTGCCCTCAGGTTGACGGTGGCCTGCCGTGGCTTCAGACTGGCTTGGAGAACAGCCAGATGGGGGCCGCCCAGAAAGCTGCTACGGGCTGCTCCCAGTTACCCACGGAGAGGCTTTGCAGCTCGGCCTGTGTGTGCAGGACGGGGCCCTGGCTTTCCGGAGGGAGGCTCCCCTTTCTCCTGGTGGGCGGACCAATAGTGTCCTGTCTCGTGGCCACATCAAATCTCTCCTGAAAAGCACGGCAGCCCAGCCACAGAATAGCCCCAACCGAAGACCTGTGCTCGAAGCGGGTGTGTCCCCAGAGGGTCCCAGACCCAGAGCCACATTCTGGCTGTTTACGGAAGGGCAGGCAAAGTTGCGCTGATGGCCCTGTTGGATGTTCAGTGAGTTTCCCTGGACGATTCTCCCTGAGTGAGAGGAGGAGTCCATCCCAGACCAATGGAGGAGGCTCTCTCAGTGCCCGCCCCACCTGGGTTCAAAATCTGATTCCACCCAACGCCATCCACCCCTGGATCTCCCGGACAGGAGGGAGCATACAGGGGAGGGGACCCAGGGCCCCTCAGGCAGCCCAGCAGGGAGCGAGGGCAGTCCTCCTTCCCGGAGTCCCCAGGAGAGGGCTATTTTCCTTCTTCAGCCAAGCGGGTGGTGGGTTCCTTGCGGGTGTAGTGCTGTCCCCCTGCAGCCAGCAGCCAAACTCCAGGGGCCTTCCTGTTTCCTGCCTCTGAGGTCAGTGATAGGGGCCTCTGATTATACTTGGAAATCAAAGTCGGGGTTTCCATCTTCATTGCCCCGTTCCCTTCCCCTGCCGCGGCCGCCCAGCGATGAGGCCTGCACCAGCGGCCAGATGGTCATCGCCAGCCGCGAGAGCCAGTTCAAGGTTTTCCATTTCCACCACGGCGGCCTGGACAAGCTGTCCGACGTGTTTCAGCGCTGGAAATACTGTGTGGAGACGCACCTCAAGGACCAGGTAGCCCAGGGGGCGGAAGGGCGCGGCCCCTGGGGGGGGTGTCGTGAGGTCTGCACCCCGCGGCCAGACCCACCCCCTGCCCTTCCCGCCCATGGGGGGGATCCAGGGCTCCCCCCGCACAAAGGCCTCACAGGATGTGACCTCGGGGGCCCCCGGCGGTCCGTGGTCGCTGGGGGGCTGGCAGAGCAGCAACTTCGGATCTGAAGCAGGCCCAGGTCTTCTTGTAAAGTCAGTGCTTTGCACTTGAAAAATCATGTTTTGACAAGGCTTCGTGCCATATTTTGCTCAATCTACATACAAATGTAATAAGAGCTCTTTAATTATCTGTTCAAGATACTGTGTGTGCTTATTAGAAAGGGGCTGACTTTAAGATCCCCTTCCTTCCCACAGAGCCTCCTGCCGGCTCTCCTTATTACAGTAGTATGGCTTGCTTTTCCCCCTACATCGAGCAACCTTTGATTTTTGAATTAAATGTCAGCTGCAGTTTTGCCCTGGATTCGTGACTGCCCGTGGAGACAACCTGACAGGCGGGCTCCCTGCTCGGGGAACAGCGGTCCCTTTGTTTGTGGCCAATCACATGTAATTTATTGTAGGCCCTCCCGGCAGAGGGAAGTTGGGCCGTTCGAGGCATTAATTCCGTTTTTTGCGGCCGGCTGGGGGTCGCGGGGAGAGTGGGGGGGTGTCAGCCGGGGGGGGGCCATGGTCCATCGGTTGGTCGGTCAGTGGGAGTGGGCCGGGGAAGCCCAGCGACCTGGGAAACCGATGTTAAGATGAAGGTATTTTCATTTTAATTGCGTCTAATTACACTTGCCATTTAGGAGTCTGTATGTGGGGAGAGCGGGTCCCCCTCCTTTCGGGGTGTGGTGGGGAGAGAGGGGGGCTTTTCTGTCCTGGGGAGAGCGGGCTGGCTTCGGGGGCCCGCCCGCCAGGTGCTTATCTCCCGGAGTTTCCGAACTCCATCCGGGCCAGCAGGTCACCGACGAAAAGACGTGCATGCAGTTCTCCATCCGACGCCCCAAACTGCCCTCCTCCGAGATGCACCCCGAGGAGAGCATGTACAAGAGACTGGACGTGGCGGCCTGGCTGCGCCACCTGAACGAGCTGGGCCAGGTAGAGGAGGGATACAAACTGCGCAAGGTAAGCCGGGGGCACCCAGGGCCGCCTCCCGGGAGGCTGCCCCCTTGTGTGAACACGCCCGCCCGATAAAGCAATCAAAGGCTCTGCGTTGAAAAGGAAACCTCGGGAGCGGGCTTGGGGGACCCGGAGGCAGGCTGCATAGAACAGCTCGCGGTGAAATGCAGCGCTTCCAAAACCGGGATTAGGCCATGACGTGAGAATGACACGTTAATCTGAGCGCCACACCAGGGTGGGCATTGACATTGAAATGAGCCTGGCTGTGTGCTGTATGGGAATGGAGGGCCGCCACTTTCCCTCCAAACATGTGCAAATCACAGCGACCTGAATCAAGGCATCAGCTGTCACCAAGGCGCAGCAAAGCCCCCAAAACACAAACCTCCGGGGGCTGGGGGTGCTTTGAGCCGCCCTGTGTTGGCCCCTCCCCAACTTCGGCCGCTTCCTGCAGGCCATTTTCTTCGGCGGCATTGATGTGTCAATCCGGGGGGAGGTCTGGCCCTTCCTGCTGCGGTATTACAGCCACGAGTCCACGTCGCAGGAGAGGGAGGCACTGCGGGCGCGGAAGCGCCGGGAATACGCCGAGATCCAGCAGAAGAGGTAAGGGCCGCCCGCCCGGCCCGGCCCCCGGTGGGACTCAGCCGACCCGGCGATGGGCGGTGCAACCCCGCACTGATATGTTCCGTGACCCAGACTTTCTTTGGAAAATGGGTCCCAGGCACGGAGTGATAGGCTTGGATAAGAGCCGGCGTTACCCCGCGCTCCTCGCTCCTCAGCGCCGCGTCAGGGTTTGAGAGCTCGACAGACTGAGCTGGGTACCGATGCCCCGCCGGGCACGCTGGGCCGGAGCCGACGGCTGAGGTCTCTCTCGGCCTGGCTGAGCCCGGGCCACGGCCCGCTCTGCTCCCCGACACTGGATAACCAGCACCCCCAAGTTAGTGGGGAGCCGGAGGGCTTGCCGGCGGCAGCAGCCCAGCCCCCATCAGGAGCAGGGGTGGGGAAGGACGGGCCCTGCCTGGAGCGTGCATGTGCTTGCGTGTGCATGAGTGCGTGTGTGCGTGCGTGTGTGCGTGCGTGAGTGCGTGTGTGTGCTTGCGTGTGTGTGCTGCATGAGTGCGTGTGTGTGCGCGTGCATGTGCTTGCGTGTGCATGAGTGCGTGCGTGTGCGTGTGTGTGCAAGTGCGTGTGTGTGTGTGCATGAGTGCGTGTGTGTGCTTGCGTGTGCATGAGTGCGTGTGCGCGCGCGTGCGTGTGTGCATGAGTGTGTGCGCGTGCGTGTGTGTGCATGAGTGCGCGTGCGTGTGTGTGCGCGTGCGTGCGCACACGCATGCGTGCTGCTCGCGGAGCCCCCGGCCGGCGCTCTGCTCTGTGCCAGGCTCTCCATGACCCCTGAAGAGCACAAAGCGTTCTGGCGCGACGTGCAGTTCACCGTGGACAAGGATGTGGTTCGGACGGATCGGAGCAACCAGTTCTTCCGAGGCGAAGACAATCCAAACGTGGAGAGCATGAGGTACCTGCCCTCCCCAGCCAGTGAGGGTCTCCCGGAGGGGAGGAGAGCCCTGCCCCCCCCACCATTCCACTTCCTCACCTGCCACTCGGGGTCACCTTACCCCTCGGGACTCCGCCGGCCTTCTGGGAAGAAAAGGAACAGCAGCAGGGGCGGGGTCCAGAAGCAGAGGCTCATTAGCTACTTTAGGCAACATCAGTCCACGTCTTGTGGCTGGTCCCTCCCCAGGGTACCAGCAAAGCCTCCCATCCCTGGGCCTCCACCAAGCCTGGCTTGCTTGGCTCCCACCAGCCCTGGATGAGCCTCCCTCTGAGCCTCCCAACAGGTGGTCCTCCAGCCCATGAAACCACACAGAGCCCGAGACTTGCATCTCTGACATTCTACCACCTGGCAAAGGATGGCACAAAATTCGCAGCCCGTACAAATGTCCCTGCGCACCCACCCTTTGTCACAGGCGGGCAGCCACCATTAAGAAAATCAGACCCATATACTCTCTTTCCCCTGCTCTGGAGGTTTGGGCCTGCCCAGGAGCTCCTGTAGGTCACTCCATTTCCCTAGACCCTGAGGACAGTGCCCTGAGGGCTGCCTTCCTTGCCCTGAGATCGAGGTGAAGGGGGCACATCCTGGCAGCCTGGGGTCTCCAGCCTGGGCGACACGCCGTCAAGAGCGCAGCAGGGGTGGGCCGCGTCGAGGCCCGCTCTCACTGACTCCCTGCTCTCTGCCCTGCGTCCCCAGGAGAATCCTGCTGAACTATGCCGTATACAACCCAGCCGTCGGCTACTTCCAGGGCATGTCAGACCTTGTGGCACCCATCCTGGCCGAGGTCCTGGACGAATCAGACACCTTCTGGTGCTTTGTGGGTTTGATGCAGAACACGATCTTCGTCAGCTCTCCTCGGGACGAGGACATGGAGAGACAGCTGGTGAGGCTGGGCCGTGCGGGTTAACAGTGTGCTGGGGGAGAGCACGCTGCCTCCTGCCCTTGCTGCCCGAGGTCTTGGTGGCCACGTGTGGCATGGCTGCTATGGGTCAATAGGCAGAAAAAGCCAGGGTGGGCGTTGCCAGTGGGGCCTGAGGGCTTAGCCGTGGGCCTCTGCTAAGGCCAAGCTCCGTGGGAGGAACGCATGTTATTCCTCAGTCCCAGGACACCTGCTGCCATCCCCACCCCATGCCCCCTGCAGGCTGGGCTGTCGGGGGAGGCCCCTCCCCTGGTGGAGGAGTGAGGAAGGGGAGGCCCATCACACCTGGCCCTGTGCTTTACAGGATGGGTCCTCAGGTACATCTGGGCTTCTCCCTGCAAGGCTCCAACACAGGATGCAGGAATGGGAGGGGCTCCTGAGGCCCCCTGGACAGTCACCACGCCCCATTCCAGGCCCAGGCCTCCCCTGCAGTGCCCAGCCAGCATGCCCCCTCCTCATGGCCTCCCCTCACCTGCGCAGACCCAGCAGCTCTGAATGTTGGGGGGGAGGGGGACAGGCAGAGCTGGTAAGGCAGGGCCGGGAGCCTTCAGTCAGCACTCGAGGCAGCTCCTGTGTGTTCCAAACACCTGCCGAGTGCCAGGTGGAGGGCACTGGGCTGTGGTCTTGGCTCTCCAGTCCCAGAGAGGACCCCAGCCGGGAAGCTGACAGAGACGGGAAGTAGGCAGGCAGGCGGATCAGGAAGACACAGCACACGGGATGTGCCCGGACTTGGCCGAGCACAGGTTCGGGCAGTGATACTGTGCGGCCTGGACTTTTGGGACCGGCCATGTCAGGAGCGATGGGGACGGAACTGACCGGAGCTGGGGTCTGACTGTGGATGGGAGCCGAGCACAGCAGGGGGTCTGAGGACCGGGGAGCCAGGGTCCAGGAGGTGTGGCTTGGAAGGCCAGGGGACGTCCGCGTGGGGTAAGGGGGGGTAGGCCGCATGCGTGGTCTTGACGCTGTGGTGGGCCGGTCAGAAAAGATCCTCAGACTCAGCCCCTCCAAGGGCCCCAGCGGCTGTCTCCAGTGGGAATGATGGGTTGCTTGTGTGGGAGGGGCCTGTGAGTCACGGAGCCCTGCCCCAGGTCCCCCCCACCACACACACACACCCCACCCCCAGCTGCCCCCTCTCTGCATCGGCCCTGTGATGTCAGGTTTCCACGGCACCTGGGGAGGTAATTATGGGGTCTGACGCGATTGGCTCCTGACGGGCTCATGCAGCACGCGGCCCCGTGACTCATTAGCTGCCAGAGATGGATATTCTCAGGGCTCTGAAGTCAGCAGCCCAAGCCGGGCCCTGCCAGAAGGAGCCTCGATCTCGTCCCTCACCCCCGTCACTGGGTGGTGACCTTACACGCAGGAAACAAGCACCCTGAGGTTCAGAAATGCCCCCTCCCCGCTCTAAGTCAGCTCTGGAAGATGATGGTTCTTGGCTATGGGAAGGTGGTTGGACTGGGGGTTCCGTGCGTGATCTGCTCGCCCTCCCCAGGAGGAGGGAGCAGCAGAAACCGCCCTGTGTGGTGGCTGAGACCCGGGGAGCCTCCGGTCCCCAGCAGGGCAGCATGCTCTGCCTGCCCCGGGGTGTGCCTCCAGAACAGTCTGAAATCTGGGGTGAACTAGCCAAGACAGGTGTGAGTCCGACCCCGGCAGCAGAATAACGTAAGCCAGTGCAGGCGCGGCCGATGGAGGCCCCGTGCTTGGCATGCGTGCTTCTCGGGCTGGGGGCCCGAGGAAGGGCCTCGGTGGGAGTGGGCACCTTGGGCAGAGCCTGGGGGCTCACTGGTCCTGGCCTCCCCCCAGCTCTACCTGCGGGAGCTGCTGCGGCTGACGCACCTGCGCTTCTACCAGCACCTGGTGTCGCTGGGGGAGGACGGCCTGCAGATGCTCTTTTGCCACCGCTGGCTGCTGCTGTGTTTCAAGCGCGAGTTCCCTGAGGCCGAGGCGCTGCGCATCTGGGAGGCCTGCTGGGCCCACTACCAGGTGAGCCAGGGCCAGGCGGCCGCACCCTGCCAGGGGGGCCCTCCGGGGTCCCCTCCTCCGCAGCCCCAGCCCCCATAACCCACACACCCCCACCACACCAGGCCCCTGCCTTCTCATCGTCCCCCGGGGCTGCCTTCAGCCCAACAGCTCGCCTCCCAAGTAACTGAAACAGATGCAAATTGCCCACTGACTGTGCTCATTACCACATCCTGGGGCCCAGCTCCCTGCTGCCACAACCAATCAGTGTGAGGGTGACATCGGTGAGGGCGAGCAGGCCCCCTGCAGCCCCGGCCACCAGGCCCTCCTTCCCTGCTCGCTCAGGACTGCGCAGGGAAAGAGCCTGAGACCCTGCGTCCCCGTCAGCCCCTCCGGAGAGCCCAGGACCCACCGTCCCTCCCCAGATTTCCACTGCAAAGCCCCCAAGAGCGTGCGTCCCTATCCCATGGCTTTAACACCCAACTTAGCAACAAGTTGGCCATGTTGAAGGATGGGCAAGTCTCTCTGGATCCATCAGCTTTTAAAAAAAAAAAAAGAATATTGACACATCCGGGAGGTGGCCAGGATCCTTTCCGCAAGAGCCGGCTCTGTTCTCACCATGGAAGCCGGCAGCTTCCATTAGACAGGCCTCGGAGGTCGATGGGATGCCCGGCCAACCTGCAGACACGTGAGCTGGCAGGCTCCCTCTTGCTGGTGTTGCAGGAGGGGCTTCTCGGGGGGTGGCAAGTCCCAGGAAGCCGCACTGGTGCCCCAAGCCGTCTCCATACCTGCCTGCCCGCGCCCCCGACCCGCCCCCTGGCCCGGGTCTGGCTCTGCGGCCTGGCCTGGATTAGTGTGCTGGACCTCATTTGGCCACACGGGCCCCGCCCCTGATGACATTAGTGGCGCAGGGGTGGGGAGGGGCGGGGAGGTGGGAGTAGGCTACTTCCTCAGGAGGGAGGGCCATGGGAGGGGGGGCTCTTTTGAAGTGACCCCTGAGAGAGAAAGGCTCTATTCTATCTGTTTACTACTCGTGTGTCTGTGGGGGCTGGACTGCCCCAGGCCTGTCCCGTGAATGGAATTAGTCCTGTCCTGCTGCCCAGCCCTGTGTGGGACATGCCTCACCCCTTCCTCCCCACGTTTGTCTCTGAGAGGAGCTGCACACCCCCCTTCCCGGAATCCTGCTGTCTCCCACCCCGGGCCAGAGCGTTCTGAGCCAAAGCAAGAACAAATCCATTCCGGATTAGTTCAAAGGAAGGGGCCAGGCAGCCCGAGGCCCCACAGCCTGGGGGACGGTCTGTCCGGAGCAGGCAGGGCGCGGGGCATTGCTGACTCTGACCTCAGCAGGAATTGTGGGCTCCGCCCGGCCGGCCTAGCTGTTCCGTCTGGCCGGCCGGTCGACATTGGGAGACTAAACATGGGCTTCCTGGTGCTCCTTACTCTTCCTCTGCCCTCGGGGGCCAGTGTGAGTCAAAGGCAGCGCCCTCTCCAGGCATCCGGGCAGGGGAACACACAGGATGTACCCCAGTCAAATGCCAGCGACGGAGCGCCGGCTTCCTGCTGCGCGCCTGGTGTTGCTGGGCGTGGTGTGAGGTGGTCTCCAAGGAGGGCAGCAGGGTCCCCGGTGGAGTCCTCGAAGGGATAGTGAAAGACAGCAGGATCATGGTAGCCCCTCCGTGGGGGCCGTCAGGAAGCTGTCTTGCTCCTCTCTGTTAGGATCTTCTCGATTTCTTAGCAACAAACCTAGGGGTCATCTCTGGGACAAGAGTTGGGATGTTCAGCCTGGAGGGAGGAAGACACTGACCAGAGGGTAACTGCCAGAACGTTCTTTCTCGCTGGCCTGTTCCACAACCCACTGGGGCGTATTCGCACCCAGCCTCTGCGTGCACCTTTACGAGCTCTTCTCAGCGCCTTTATGAATAGACTTCACAATGAGCATGGGCCAGCCCTCAGAGGACGCTGTGACGGAATGCCCCCAGAGGGCTCCCCAGCAGCAGCCCGTGGGTAGCACGAGCTTGTCCCCTTTGCATGTCACAGCAGCCTTTGGGTGTAGGTACTGACCTTGGCCCGTGTGCAGTGGGGAAACAGGGCAAAAGAGGCTGGTGGCTTGCCCAGGACCACATGAGCCCAGACAGCCTCACCCCACAGCTCTGCACTCAGCCTCCACCTGGGGCCTTATCTGAACCCTGCTCTCCTCCCCCTCAGACGGATTACTTCCACCTTTTCATCTGCGTGGCCATCGTGGCCATCTACGGGGATGATGTCATTGAGCAGCAGCTGGCCACCGACCAGATGCTCCTGCACTTTGGAAACCTGGCCATGCACATGAACGGGGAGCTCGTTCTCAGGAAGGTGAGTGCCTGCCCCTCCCCCAAGTGGCCCCACCCACCAGGCTTGCAGAGCCCCGCCCCTTGGCCACAGAGCCCCACCGCACAGGGCTAGTCCACCATCAGGCCCGGACACCAGAGCCTCCTCCGCTGCGTGGAATGAACAAATTATCCGGCTTCATAGACAGCCCCCCCCCCCGACCTTGGGGCACCTCACTCACAGCCCAGAGCCAGGCAGATTGAGAAGGCAGCTTTGGGGGAGGGCCGCCGCGTCTCATCCAAGGCAAGTGGAAGGAAGGGGCACCACGCTGAGCTTGGCCACTCCGCACTTCCCAGCCTCCTGCTGGCGATGCCCCATGTGAAAGCTCTGTAGTGGTCTTCGGGGGCTGTAAGGAGCGACGCAGGGGCCAGCGGTCGCGTGGGTAGGAAGTGGGCACGGCGCTGCCCACGACAGCGGGAACGAAGCCCGCAGAGGCTGAAAGGTGGAGCCGCGGGGCAGCCGGAGCGCTGGGGCATCCTAGCTGGGGGGCTGAGTCAGAGGGGCAGACCCAAGGGCAGGGACTGCCACTGAGGCGGGCCCCTGGGCCGCCCTTGGCCGCCTGCTCACCCTTCGGATGAAGGCCTCTGGGAGCCTGCCCCACCTCTCCACCCCCCGTCCTCTCTTTGCAGGCCCGCAGCCTGCTGCACCAGTTCCGTCTCCTGCCCCGCATCCCCTGCAGCCTGCATGACCTGTGTAAGCTGTGTGGGACCGGCATGTGGGACAGCGGATACATGCCCGCCGTGGAATGCACGGGCCACTACCCGGGCTCGGAGAGCTGTCCCTACGGGGGCACGGTGGAGACGCCTTCGCCCAAGCCCCCCAGAGAAGGCAAGAAGGGCCCAAAGATGCCTCGGGAAGGCTTCGGTTTCCGCAGATAGGTGGGGCTCCCTGCACTGGAGGAAGGTGGAGGGGACCTAAGCAGAGGTCCTGGGCACGTGGGAGGGGGTGGGGATGGGCATGGAGGGGACGGGGGATGGTAGAGAATCGTAAGGAAAAAGACTTGGGGCGACAGGAAGGGAACCTTTTCGTATTAATGACGTAAGCAGAGCCTCGAAGTGGCTGAAGTAAGACCCACCAGCTGCCCAGAGAAAAGTCACCTCCCAGAACAGTGGGGCCAGAGTGCGCGGCCCTCCGGCCTGGAGAGGCAGGCTGGCTGGCTTCTCGGGCTGCCTGCCTGTGGTGGGTCTCAGCGTGCCTCAGGGACTGCGCCGCTGCGTCAGCAATGGGCAGCACTGCCAGGCAGCGAGAAAGGCGGAGGAGGCCTGCTCCCGCTGCAACACGGGGAATGCAGAGCAGAAGGGGGTCCCGTCCAGGCCTGGGACATCTTTGCAAGCTGGACACGCCTCCTCATCGGGCCCCATTTTCTGAGCGGGCCAGTCTCAACTTTGCACAGCTTCAAAGCTAATATGAAGATGTCTGCAAGAAAAAGAAAAATCCTGGTGACTTCACGACAGACAGGTGTAGGAGCAGTGTCAGGGTCTGAGAGGCTGGGGGCTCTTCAGTGTCCGTTTACACATTTTATACTCCTGGTATGTGAAAGAACCTGCCTGCCGCTGAGCCCGAGCCTCAGGCTGTTGGGGGTTGTTGGACCCCTCTCCCGTAGTTGGGGGGGTGGTTCTACATGAGGATCTCTGTTTAAGGTCAAGCTCACCCAACACAGCAGTCTGCTGGGGGCCGCGTGGGTTGGGCTGTGTGTGCGCCGGCAAAATCTCCACTGTCTGAGGGAAGTGGGACTGCATTAGCTGAGCACCTGAGACAGAAGCATCCAAGAGGCCTGGAAGGACCCCCGCTTCCCTGCAGGGCCTGCACCGTGTGACCGGGGGCCTTCTCAGGTAGCAGAGCGCAGCGGCGACCCCATAATGTAGCCAGCACTCAGGACACCACTCCCACCTCCAGAAGATTCCTGTCGGTGGCTCCTTCTGGGATTTAGGGAGATGGACAGAGGAGGGCGTGGGAGCTCCCAACCAGCTGGAAAGCATCCGGCCATCTGCACAGAAAGCCACTTCTTGAGCTGGTGGGCTCTCAGGGGCTTGAATCCTTCCCTGAATCCTCCTGCACACCCGTGAAGTGCTGAAGGTCGTCGTGGAGACACCGCCTCGACGGAGGCTTCTTCCTGCTCTCCACTCCTCTCCCCGGAGAGCGAGCCATGCTGCCGGTGCCACTTTAAAAAGATGTTTATCGACAGAAGAGAGGAAGTTACCAGCCTCCTCCTTCGAAGCTTATCTATTCTCCATGAGCTCAAGTCCTCCAGCATCTCCGAGTTCCCAGAGCCTTCTGGGGAGAGCCCCCTGGAGCCCCCTCAGTCCCCAGATCCTGGGGCGCTGGCCGTTTCAGCCCTGCAGCAGGGTCCAGGCTGGGTGGGGTGGACTTCTCACCTGCTCTGCGTCTGGGCAAAGGGGATTGCCTCTCTGTGCTGGCGCCCATCTGCTGCGGAAAAGGCGCTGCCCCGATCCTGCGTTGGAAACCGCCTCCCTGGGAACAGGAGTGTTGGTTAACCACCGCGCTGCAGCGGGGCTGTGTGACGAGTAGCCCCCAGACCCATCTCCCACACCGTCCAGGGTCAGCAGTTTAGACTGGGCACTTCTGGTCTTGGCTGGGTGTGTTCCCATATCTGGCTCAACTGTTGGTTACATCCCAGAGGGGCTGCTCACGTGTAGAGCTCAGACCTGGCACCGTCTCTTGCCTCCGCGCTGCAAGCTCACCCCGGTCAAGGCAAAAGCGCAGGAGCAGAAATGCACAGGTGCCTTCCCAAGCCTCGGGGGAGGCCACTCCTGCTGTCATCCCATTGCCAAAGCGAGTCCCATGGCCGGACTCAGCATCCAGGGGTGGGGGAGTGGACCCCTCCCTTTAGCAAGAGGCGCTGTGCAGTGACGGCAGGGGGCTGGGAATTCAGAGGGTGAGGAGCTGGGCTATGGGTACGTCTGCCACCCCCTCCAGGAACTTTTGGGGCTCTCCTGTCAGGGGGCAGGACTTCTCCCGGGAAGGCAGGAGATGCCCAAGGGGCAAGAGGATGCTCCTCAGCTCCCCCTGTCTAGGAGGTAGCAGCCGTGCATTTTTCTGAGATACCTTGTGCCTTTGGGCTGCTGTGTATGTGGGGGGTGTCCAGGGATCCCTTCACTTCAGAGGACCCTGGATACAAAGCATTCACGCTGAATCTCCCAGCTCCCACAGCTCCCCAAGACCCCGTACCAAGTGCCACCCCGCCCTCACTGCTCCCGCCTCACACCCCTGCGCTGAGCAGGGCCCCGGAGATCTACGCCTCTCAGAGCAGCCAGCATCTCAGAAGCCGAAGACCTGGTTGTGTGGGCTCTTTGAGGAAAGGCTGCTCTGGAGGGCTGGGGAAGGCCTGCCTTGCAGGACTCCCTTAATCTGAGTGCAATTAGAGGAAACCAGCCAAAAACCCTGCAGCCCCAGGATTATTCCCAGCCAGCAAAAGGCATTAGGGTGATAATTCCGTCATTAGACTTCTAGCCTTCCCACCTCCCAAACGTGCAAATATGGGATAATCAGCCCGGCACGACCATCCTCGGTGATGCTGCTTATTTAACCCATTTTTTTAAATGACACTTAATGTTATTGGCTGGTGTGCGTGTGCGCGCATACTTAATTTCCCCACTGCTAATGTCTGTGCTGACGTTCCAGGATGTCGCCAGGGCCCCTGGGAAGAGAGGGAGCCTTTGATATGCTCCTCCTGGCATAGACAGGGCAGCATGGCAGGGGCTCGCCGGCCCAGGGAGGGTTCACGCTCCCAGGGAAGAAAGGGTGGCAGGAAGATGCTGGGTCCCGGGAGGGTGGGGGACGCACAGGGCGGCGGGGCTGGGGCCTGGTTAGGTGCAGAGGAGAACAGTGTGCTCTTCCAGAAGGCTCCAACTCGAGTCCCAGCCAGGAAGACTGGGAATCCACAAGTTGTGGGAATTGGTGTCCTTGAGCCCATCAGTGGGGGTGGAATGGACGGGGTGGGGAAGGGCCCCAGCCCACCTCTGCAGAAGGGGAGGGTCTGCAGTCCAGGAGGGGAGGCCCGGCTCCATCGGAGTGCACACGCACACCAGCTCTGTCCGCACGCCGTCAGTAGGCATGTTGTCCTGGTCCGCTGCATGTCAGGCAGGACAGAGGTTTTCAAATCCGGGACCTCGGGCACATGTCCTTTGAGTTCTTCTGTAAGAGCCCAGCCTGAAGCCCCATCTGGGGAGGGCATCTGGGCAGGACGAAGCTTCTGGTCCTAAGACGGAGGCTTCTCCCAGGCTAAGTGGCGGTGGCTGGCAGAGGTCAGCCACACTGATCTTTGACGGGTGGACATATGGAAATGGGGCAAAGACTGGGGGCCGTCATGGTGGGGGGTGGTGCTCTGTGGCCTCCCCCTCGGTTTTTGTGAGGTCCCTCCGAGCCCTCGTGGCCGTTTCTTATTTGGTAGACAGCCCTTGGAGTGTGGAGTCCCCGGGATGATGGGAATCTGCTCAGGGCAATGCCCCGCGGAAGCCTCGGTCCTCCATCTGGCCTCCGCTCCCCTGCAGGGAGGCTGGCGGGTGTCAGGGACACCAGGGTTCACCCGGCGAAGAAAAGGAAACTTCTTCCAGTCTGTCTGCCCAGCAGAGGCCCCTGGTGCCCGCCCAGTAGGGAGGAAGGAAGAGGCGTTCCCCCGGGAAGACCACATACACGTGCAGGGGTGTGGACTGGGCCAGAGGAGGTGGCCCGAGGCCAAGGGAGGGACGCGAGGCTGGACATGCCACATCCCCAGAGACTCTAGGGAGCCAGACAGCCCAGGATCCCATTAGGCCTGTGTTTCTAAGCCACGCGACAAGGCTGGCTGTCCCTTGGAGTGGAAACATTCTGTCTCTGGATGTTCCTGGCTCAAAGGGAATGGCCCCAAAACTAACTAGTTTTTGTCCTCCCAAATTGTGAAGGCTGAGGCCAGGGCTCCCCCTAGGGGGTGAGCGGCGTTGAGCCTCAGTTTCCCCACCTGTAGAATGAGAAGGATGACGCCCACCCACGCACCCCACCGGTGGCCGGTGTGAAAGCTCTCCTGAGGGTGGTTTACCAAGCCCCCTGGGGCCTCACCCGCCACCCAGGGAGGGGACCACCGGCCTTGGCCTTCAGCAGCTTTGCCCGAGAGTGGCAGTGTGTCCCCGACTCCGAAGCTCTCCCAGCTTCAGGAGTCACAAAACCCACTCCCTGTCATGCCCACCTTGCTGCGCATACCCAGCCGACAGGAAACCTCTCTGTGCCTCTTCTCTAATGTTCACCCCATGCCACCCCACTCCTGCCACCAAGAAAAGTCAACCATGAACCATAACCTCAGCGCCCCTGCAGGATGTTCATCTCTTCAGCAGGAATGTGGTCCGTGCGTGCAAGGTCTTCCCCCTCCACTGTGAAAATCACCCGAGCGGGGACTCTGGCCTCCCAGGTCAGTGCTGTTGGACCCGGGGAGGGGCCTCCCTGGGCCTCCAGGGAGCAGGGCAGGGGCACACACACCCTGCAGGCATCTGGCCCTTTAAATACATCGCATTGAATTTCTAGGTGGGAAGAGAACCTACCAGATTCAAAGAGAGCTCAACCACAGGGCCCTCTTCCCTCCAGCACTTCTGCTTAGAGGGCAGGGCTCTGTGGTTGAAGGAAAATTTTAACGAAATGTCCCCCATTATCAACAGATTACTGTTGTCCATGGCAAGCAGTTCTTTCTCTGTGTTTTGTTCCGTTTTGTGGATACAGTCTCCTGTCAGTCAAGCCCTGCCCCCGGCCCAGCACTGGTCACCACAACCCCCTGGTCACCATGACCCCAACAGTGCTTCCGGCTCTCATGGATTCCCCTTAAAAAGTAAATAAAATCACATTGGCAACAAATGGATGCTGTTCGGCGCCTCCAGAAGGTCCGGTGGGGTTTGTTAGGCCCACACGTGGCAGGCTCCGGTACTCGGCACAGGGGGCCCCCCACAGAAGTGCAAGGAAGGCCCGCAGATGCTTCTTGGGGGTTCCGTGATGGGGGAGGGGCAAATGGCCGGGAGCAAGGGCGGCTCCTGCCTCTGCCTTGGAGAGTTAATGAAAGGCTGGGGAAGGCCTATGAACCCCCAGCAAGTGGGGGCCCCGAGACCGGCCCCAGCGTCTGGAAGCACACATAGTGTTTTGTTGAGACTCAGCTGCCAGGGCTCCGATTTCAGGAAAAGCTGGAGTCTTGCATTTGAGAACTTTTGTAGGGAGGGAAACAAGGTGAATTTGACCTTGTTGCGGGGGGTGGGGGGCATGAAGCTGAGAAGCTGTGTCAGCTCCTCTCACCTCGCGAGCCCTCCGAGCCTTGCTGCGGGGCCAGGCCCGGGCACTGGGGGAGGGTGGGCAAGGGGAGGCTGAGGGTTGCTCTCGGTTCTCCTGGAGCACGGTGGTGGGGTACTGGGCTCCCAGCCCTCATGGCAGCACCTTTGGATTTCAAGCTGGTTTTCCACTGTTCTGTGTGTACCTTTCTATTCTTTGTCTGCAAGGGGTGGAGGGCAAGTGCAAAGCTCTCCTGGTTGTCTAAACCGCTGGGTGTCTCATGTCTGCAGGGCCCGCCTCCCCCTCCACCTACCTGGCCTTGGCCGAGATGTCGGAGAGCCTCGTCAGCCCGTCTGCATGCCAGGGGTGCCCCTGCCTGAGGCTGGCTGGGCAGGTGCCACTGGGCGGGGCAGCAGGACAGGCGATGCATCAACCCTGCATGGCTGGTGGCGCCACGTAGAGAAACCTTGGTCCTTTTGGGGGCTGGATGTGCTGTTTCCCCGTCATGCTGGAAAGCCAGCCCCTGCCTTAACCTGGAATCTGAAGCAGGCAGAGATGGGGCCTGGAACCCAGGGGCCAGAGCAGCTCATCTTCCGGAAGGGATGGTGCAGACCCCACAACTCAGCCCCACAGAGGGGACCCCCACCATGGGGCCAAGGACTGTCCCCAGCCCCACCCAGAAGGGCTTTTCAAAGCTGTAGGGCGGCTGGCTCCCTGGGTCTGGTCAAACCAGGATGTACCAGCAGGATGTTTGTCTTTGCTCCGCTCTGTCCTCCCCTAAATAACAACCCAGTAGTCACGGCCACAGGGACAGCCAAGGGGACATGCTGCCCAGTGAGCCAGGCTCTTCAGGGCCAGCCCCGGAAAGGCCCAGCCCTCTGCTTTCCTGCGGTCCCGAGGACCTGGCCTGGGACTGGCTTCCACTGAGGTATAGACAGCCATCCACACCGCACGTTTCTACCCCTGCTAGCGACAGAGGGGATGTTCCTGGGGGTCTCATTGACCTCAAGGCGAGTGGCCGTCCTGTAGGGAGGCCTGGTGCCATTGCACTGTGGCCCTGCCCCAGGGCCTGAGCGAGGACAGCAGGGGGCTGGGGTTTCTGGGACAGGCATACGTGTGTCCTGCAAACCCTCCAGCGAGCAAGGACAGGCCGGTCAGAGGCCCACACCTTCGGGGCCCACGGGGCAAACCAGAGGCACCCGGTGTGTGAGCGGCCTCCCCCCACGCTTCTCCACAGGTGGGACTCTTACCTCAGAGCCCCAGGTGAGCCAGACATGTCACATCAGGAGCCCCGGTGACCAGTTCAGTCTGTCATTCCTGGTGTCTGTCCTTCCCCACCCACCCACCTAAGGACATGCAGCGAGCAGGGTTGGGAGGGGGCTCGCGCCAAATACGCGGGGCGCTTTCTGCTCCTGGCCCTTTGTGGCCACGGAGCCGCCCTGAGTCCAAGCCCGAGGAAGCCCGTGGGGTCTGGCTCTGTTCTCTGGCTGAGGCACCAGTGCGGTCATCCTGTCCCGGGGAGAGGAAGCCTCCAGACCAGCGGCCCCTCCACACACGGAGCGGGAGACCCGCCGCCAGCCCCCTTCACTCCCGGGTTCAAGCTGCCTCCCTCGCCTCTGGGAGCACCAGCCCTCAGGACGGACCCCCGCCCCCCAGGCTGGCTGCAGGCCCTTCCCACCACTGAGAAAAAAACCTCCTGAAGATGACAGGGCACCAGGCTTGCAAGGAAAGTGCAGTGAGAACAGAGGACAGTTGTCCCTACGCATCATCGACCGCACAAGCGACCTCGCGATTGAAGGGCCTGTGTGAGCCTTGCCTGTGGGCACGTGTCCATCTGGGGCTGCAGGGGGAGCAGGCCTGCCCGGTCACTTTCATGCCCTCTGCAGACGGGAAGACACCTGCCGGTGGGCTCGTGGGCCCCACAGGGTTTGGCACTGGGACACCCCAGAAGCCCCCTTCCCCCCACCTGCTTCCCCCCGCGTCACAGGAGAGAGCTCAGATCTCTGGGCTCCCGGGGCGTGGACTGTAATTTAGACAAAGTGGCTTGAAAATAGGCCACTCGGTCTCTGTCTATGATAATACATCTGCTTGACAGGTCAGAAGCCACCCCAGCTCTCCTATCAGCAATTTGACGCTGAACAAAATAGGGCGCTTTTTATTTTGAGTCGTTGGAGAGAATGCCTTAGTGATTTTCTAAGTCGATGTTTGGGCGCTGAAATCAGGATGCTGCAGCAGGGGTCCAGTGCCGCGGACCGGGGACGGCAGCCCCTCGGGTTCAGGAGCCCCTCAAGCCAGGAGAGACACGTGCCGTGCAACAAAATGGGAAGACTTCCCAAGGACCAGATGCGAGGTCTACTGATCAAGTTCATTGATTCCTGGCCATGACTACGCACAATAGAAAAAGATACCGAGGGTCCTTGTGACCACAAGTTCGTGATGAGTGAGCTCAATGGTCCGGTAGTTTTAAAATCTAACAGTAGAATACGGCGATGGGCGAGGGCCAGGGAGTCCTTCCGGGGTGGGAGGTCAGAGCTTTGGATTGGGCTCACTGGACACCTGTGGTCAGAATCCGGACACCAGCTTTGGGAAGTCAGGTGGAAGATTCTGAGAGGGTTACTCCCGAGTGGCTGACCCCTCGGTGCCCCTCCACTCTGCCTTCAGGAACTGTGTGGACTCCTGGTGTGCAGTTCAGTGTTGGTGGGGGAAGCCTGTCCCCCACTGTGGTCCCCACCTGACAAGGCGCACAAGTGCAGGATGGGGTTGGGGGGACAGGCTGGAGCGCTCTGGCTTTTTGTGTTAGCTCAGCTGGAAGCCAGCTTTCGGATACATGGTCCCAGTGTCCTGCAAAAGGAAACCCAAGTATCCTCGACAAACAACTAGCTGAGTCCAAAAACCAACCAGGAGCAAAGAGTGTGGGGTGGGTGGCAGACAGGGTGACCCTTGATGGCATTCCCCCCACAGGGGGCAGTTTCCAGGTATCTGGCCCCACCCTCTATTCTGCCCACCTCTGTCCTTACAGGAAAACTTGAGAAAGAAAATGCCGGTGACCCCCAGACCCTCTGGGCAGGTGCCCTCTGGGAGAATTCCAGCCACCTACCCAAATAGCAGGGTCAGTCCTATTTCCAAGCATGTTCTTCCAGAGCACTTGCATCTTCTCGATGTGCTGATAAATCCCCAGGTTCTGTGAAATGATTAATTTAGATGGGAATTTCCCCCAGTTCTTGGTCTTACTGCACAACTGGGCTACATGGCCACCTGAGCCAGGCAGGTATATAGGAGTGAACTTTTAGGTCACAGAGCTGGCCAGCCTGAAGCAGAGTGGCGAGGAGGGGGTGGGGGGTGTCCGGGGTGAGGGTATTTCCAGGGGAGGTGGACTCTTTGCTTTGCAAGGGGTTGAGATAGAGAAACTAGCTCATCTACATTCTGCCTGGGATGCACAGCTCACTGCTATTGATGGGGATGGGGTCTTTCAGGGTGAGTGAGGCCCAAGAGCTGGACTCAAGTTAGTGCAGGTGGAAAGAGGTGCTGCCCCCACGGGGTCGTCTTCAGGTGACTGCGGGTGGGACGGCTCAGCAAGGCTGGGACTGGGTCCCCCTCACTTCTAGCCTGCAGCTTCCCCAGCCCTCCTCATCTCCCCTCGGTGAAGGATTCTGCAGGTAAAAGAGTCTTACCTATAGGACCACTGCCCTCCACCCTCTGGGCCAGACTGCAGCCTCCAGGGCAGCTCCAGAGAGTTCCCAGGGTCCCCAAAAGGGTGGGAGGCTTGCAGTCTGGAATGCAGTTCTTGGTTCCCTGCACAGACCCGGCCGGAACGCCAAGGTCAGCTTGTAGAGTGGGCTCCTGGCCCCCCACAATCTGGTTAATGATTAGAAGGGACACCGCTCCAGAAAGTCCCACAGACCCCTGTGACTTCCATGCACCCATCCGTGGATGGGTACCTAGGAGATCTCAGAGGACCAGACAGGACTGGAGCCCCCCTCCCCAAGGGGTGTTTTCCTTTCTAGAAAGCAAGTTCCAAAGCCCTAGACACCAGGTAGCTCCGAGGGAGGCAGCCGGCAGGCTGTCCCTGCATCCCCAGCTCCTCCGCTGTCCTGATGAAGCCGGGTGCAGACCTGGCCGTGGGATCCAGCCGCACGGTCATGTCCCTGCAAAGCCTGGGCCTCTCTCACCGGGTATTGCCAAGCGCCGCCCCCACCCCCCACCCTGGGACGGAGGCAGGCGGGCGGACACACGTCCCTGCCTCGGCCCACTGGCCTCCCAGAGCCCCCCACCCACTCCAGCCCTCGGGAGCTAGGGTCCCCACGCTGCCAGCCCCACTGGGCCCCAGGGCACAAGGAGGCACGTGTGGGCACAGTGGGGCCACTCGACCTCAAAAATAATCCTCTGCACTGATTCCCATTTCCCTAGGAGGAGCGCCCGCACCACTCGGATCCATCCCATTTTCTGCAGAAGGGGCTTTGTTGCTGTGTCTTTTGATTTCACACCCAGCGGGCCTTTTCTCTGCGTGGGGATCCCCGCCTCCACCAGCCGGGTGTACACTCAGAGCCCCCGTGTGGGGCAGGGAGGGGCACCGAGGGAGGGGGCACACAGGACAGGAGCTGGGGGGCTCCTGGGGGGAGGGCACTCAGGGAACGGAGGGGACGTGAGGGGTGGGAGGGCTCCAGGAAGAGGGGGAGGGGAAGGGAAAGGAGGGGCGGCCCCCGACCCACCCACCTCTCCCACCCCCGGGCCCACTGATCTAATCATATCAGGTGTGCTCCAGATAAATATTAATAACCCAGTGACAGAGGGAATTTGGGAGAATCTAATTAAAAGGACACCGTGCAAGCTGGCAGCCTTGCCAGAGTCAGCCCCAGCGAAACCCGAGGGCCGGAAGAAGAAAACACACTGAGCCCCCGGGAGGCTCTGGAGAGGAAGGTGCACGGCCACACCTGCGGGACAGTTCTGCGCGCTGACCTGCCCCCCGCAAGCCCGCCGAGGGCAGGAGGGCGGGACAGACCAAGCCTCTGGCAGGGTGGGCGCCTGGCCCCAGTGCCCTCCGAGCACCCCGGCCCCCGGCTCAGCCCCCGCATCCCTCCCGGGCCCGCCCCTGGGAGCCAGCCTGAGGCTAGGGCACCTCGCCCCGCGCCCCAGAGACCTGGCCCCTCGCTCCTCTGCCCACTCAGCCTTCCCCTTGGTGTCCATCTGTACGCAGCTGACAGTCTCCGTGCAAACCCTAAACGTGCACCATGCCCCTCACCCTCCTCCAGAGGCCTTGGAAGAGCCCCCGGGGACCTGGACTTCCCTGAGCGCCGGGGTGCGGCCTGTCAGTAAGGCCCACAGCCCTGACCTCCCCCTGCAGGGTCACGCCCCACTGTGAGAGCTGCCCATGCTCACCTTGGGTAAATCCTCCTCCGAGTCCAGAGTTGGGCCCCAGCCATGGCCCCGGAGCCTGGCCAATACCTCTTGTCATGGGGACTCATGGCTCCCGGCCCCTTTTCTCTTGAAATCAAGATTTTGGGGGGGCCCCTCATGTGAGTCACTGGTGCTCTTTGGCCCTTGGTCGACTTGGCTTGGTCCAGCTGGAGCGGGAGGAGCCGGCCGCAGGGCAGCCGTGGACGAGGACGAGGCGTGCTCTGAGTGCGGCCGCGGTCCCGCCTGGGCTCCTCCATCCAGCAGCCCGCCCACCCTCCCTCAGGCCCCCGGCCCTGGCCCTGAACAGGCGGGCACCTGGGCTTCTGGACCTGACCAGCAGCAGCTTTCTTCTGTGCTTGGAGTAAATGGGCCTCCCTGTCCAGTCCCTATTGCCCCTGCGACTCTCTGCAAGAGAAGCGCCTGGCAGGGGTGGGGCGCTGCTGACCTGTCCACCTGGCAGTGAGGAGCCTTCCCTGGGGAGGCCGGCAACTCTAGGCTGGGTTCCACCCTCCCGGCCACGTCCTGTTGCCTGGAATGCCCCCTGGAATGGAGAACTCGCCACCTGCCAGCAAAGCTACTTGGCCCAGACACAGAGAACCCAGCGCGGGCGAGGCAGGCAGGGGGGTGGGCTCGTGAATCCCAGAGGCCCAGCATTCGGGTCACCTACCTGCAGGGCCTTTCCATCTAGCATGGCCCTCAATTCTCACAGCAGCCAGATGGGGGCGGTGCTGGTTTGACCTAGTTCTTAGAGGGGGAAACAGAGACGTTAAGTCATTGGCCTGAGGTCACCCAGCAAGTGCCCAGGTCTTTCTGATTCTTCTTTCCCAATGCTTGGACAGTGTCTGGCCAAGGGCGTTGGACTGTCCTTCCTCGGGGAGGGGACACACTGACCACTGTCCAGACAGCACCTTGAGTCTCTGTTTACTGAGACCTGACCTGAGCCACCCATTCCCTCCGTGGAATCTCCCTCATGCCCTCCCAGGCAGTGAGGGGCAGGCCGTGGGCACTGAACTTGCCGTGTGACCTCAGGCGGGAGGCCTCCCCGTCTCTAGGCCCTTGTGACAGTGCAAGACACTTCTATCACACACACAGAAGTGTGATCCCCAGCCAGAGGACAGAAGCCCCCGGCCCCCAGAGGGGCTCACCTGCCTCTCTTCCTCCACTAGGACTGCAGCCCTCAGCAGGGGGAAGCCAGCGAGCCCCCTTCAGACCACCCAGACTGTGGAGGGCCAGCTCCCAGCCTGCTCGCCGGCCGGCTGCTGAGAGACCGCACGGGCTCCAAGCCCCGTGCACAGGGACCCAGCGGACTGGGATGCACCACGGGGCTGGGTCCTGGGGTGCGGGGAGGAGGCAGGGGCCTGGCGCCAAGGGCAGCTCTGATGGAAGGGGGGCCATTAGCTTCAGAGTCCCCCTTGGGGCAGGGAGAGTGGTCCTGAGAAAAAGGGAAAGAGGATGGGCCCCCTGGAAACCAGTGGTCCCAGGGGGCAGAAGTGGGGCAGGGCCCAGCTGTGAGGAGTCCATTCTGAAGGAACAGAGGCGATGCTTCACACCTGCTGAGGGGCGGGGCGGGGGGTGCCGCGGGGGTGCCGCGGGGGGGGGCCGCGGGGGGGGGGGGGGGGGGTGCCGCAGGGGGGGGTGTGCCGCGGGGGGAGTGCCACGGGAGGGGGTGCCGCGGGGGTGCGGAGTGAGAGCCCGGGCTCCGTCGCAGGCCTCCCCAGGGTCGGGTCCTCAGCTCTGCGCGGGGGACTAGCAGCAGCCTGTTGTTCAGCAAACTCCCAGGCCAGGGAAAGGATGTGCTTTCAGAGGAGAAAGGAGGAGAAGGGGAGCTGCTCACCCGCATTCCCTGGGAAGTGTCACAGACAGATTGGGAGCCCACGGGACAGGCTGCTGGCGGCACTCCGCCCCTCCCCCACAAGCCTCTCCCCAGCGCCCCACCCCCGCCCCTGTCCTCTCAGGACCCGGTGGGGCCAGGAAGGGGGAGACCCAGGCTGCCTGACAGATGCTCGTCACAAAAACTCACCCAGCAAATACACAGGAAGCTTGACAAGCTCTGCTGGTGGCAGGAGGGGCCCCCAGGGAGCACGTGAGCTGGGGGGGGCGGGCAGCAGGGAGCGAGGGCCCAGCCAGGCGCAGGAGTGCCTCTCCCCACCATCAGAATCCGAACCCAGGCCTGCACCCCTGCCTTAAGGGGGCCCGCATCCCAGGTATAGGACTCCTGCTCTGGGCAGGAACACAGAAGGGGCGTCGGGGGCTCTGCGGGGTCCTGGCCCTGGAGACCTTTTAAACTGGGAGTGCCTGCAAATACAGCGTAGGGAATATGGCCAATGGCATTGCAGTAGCATTGTAGGGTGACAGATGGTGACCCTCATGGTGAGCACAGCGTAACATAGAGACTTGTCAAATCCCTGCCTTCTACACCTGAGATGGGGTTGCCTGGACCCCTCCCAGATGTTCAGGGAAACGGGCTGGGACCTGTCTGAAGGTCCCCTGGAGTCTCGAGTAGACACCCAGCCCTCTCCTCTAAGGGACTGCACCCTGTTGAAGCCCGGAGCGACCCCCCGCCCCTTCCTTGTCTCCCACCCCACCCTCAGGCTGACCTCCAAGCCTGTAGAGGTGCCTGAGGAAGGGTTTCCAGCTCCCAGACCCTGGGTGTTCTAGGGGGCACAGGGAGGTACCCACCCTCCTCCCTGGGGAGGCACTGGGACCCTGGTGGAGGAGCCTGGCAGGAGCATCGGGCACCCTAGGGCTCTTCCCTCACCTCCCCCGCCTTGCTTTTATAGTCAGGAAACCACAGAAGGAGAAGCTTCCTGCATCTGCAAGCTTAGAACTTGGTAGATATGCAGACTTGCTGATTTTCTAAAGTGCTGAGTTGGTGCGGCCACGAACGTCTCACACCTCAGAACAGAAGAGCCAGAGTCCTCCGCAGCCCCCAGGCCGGACCTGTCAGACCTGCCCTGCCCGCCCCACCCTTTCCGCCTCCCCTGGAGCCTCGGATGCCCTCTCCCGGATCTGAGCACACGCAGGCCTAGTGCTGGACCGGGCGGCCCTCACCTGCGCTCTGCAGAACGCAGCCAGGCCTGAAGGCCCAGCCCGGCTGTCACTGCATGCCTGCCATGGGAGCGGCCCCTTCCTCTCACCCACGGTGACCCCCCACACCACCCTGCAGCTCCAGCCAGGTCCATATGGAGAGCAGTGCAGAGAGAGACTGGGAACCAGGGCGAGGGGAGAGGGGGGCAACGGCTCCGAGGCCGTCTCCCACGGGGCTCCCAGTGCCGCCTCATGTTTAAGCAGCACGGGACCCCCCTAATGGGAACTCTGGCTCCAGGACTCCCCCAAAGCTGGGGCCGAGGAGAGGCTTGCATTTGAATCCCGAATCCCTACAACCTTCTGCTGTGGGGCCAATGGGCACATCACGGGGTCCCTCAGAGCCTGAGTGCGGCCACCAGGCCCCCGTCCGGTTCTGCTTCCCAGAGCCGGCTGGTCTGCCCCACGCCCATCACAGCCCAGCCCTCCGTGGGGACCGGTCGCACAGGCGCATGGCCCCTGGCCCCCACACCGAGGGCTGTCCCTGGCCTGCAGCAGCGTCATAATGTTTGCTGGATAGTAAATTAATAAACAAGGGCCCCTCCCTGACGGTCAGCAAATATTGTCGGAATGAAGGAACATCACTAACACGGACGCATGTCAGGGTACACAGACCATAAAAGAGGCTGTGACAAGTGCCGATGGGGCTGATAAGATGAGGTCCCCGAGCACGGAGGCCGGCTCTGCAGGTCACCGAGGGGTGCACGGGGGAGATGAGAAGCTTTCTGCTTGAGAACATTCTCGCTGCTCTCTGGACTCTGAGCACTGTGGGTCCCTTTGTTCCCATCCAGGCCTCCCCCTCGCTGGGTGACCTTGGCCAAGTCATTGAGCTTCTCTGAGTCTCCCTCGGCCCAGCTGTAACTCGCAGACACTCACAGCCCCCACCTCCAGCGTCGCTGCAGGAATTCTCGGAGAAGCGTGGGTGCCACATAAAGCCTGTCACCGGTGCCGGGCCTGTTAGAAGCCCTCACACCGCAGCCTGGGGGTCATCAGGGTCCGCCTGACAGGAGGGTGCGCGGCTGCAGGGGAGAGTGGAGCGGAGCAAGGCTTGCCCGGCCTTAGCTCGTCCCCAGCTCAGCAGCACCGCACTCTGGGCCTCGCCCACCCGGGGCTCAGGGCCTGCCCCACGGCAAGGGTGACAGGCCAAGGCCCTCGGCCTGCCCTCCGTCCCCTGCTTGTCCAGCCCTCCCTGCACCCTGCAGGCGGGCAGTTCCTGGACCATCTCATCCCCGTAGTGGGTCTGTGGAGCATCGAGTCACCCGGCCTGACTGTGGCCAGAGTGCTGTGACCGTGGCAGTTTGGTTTCAGCAGGCTGAGGTGGGAGAGGTGGTGGCAGGGGAAGAGTGTGTCCCTGGAGCCCCATGGGGGGATTTGGAATAAGGGGGTCCTGGGTTTCTGGGCCACAGTGGTTAGTATATATGGTGAGGGGCTTGGACTGAAATGAATGCTTTTGGGGCCCCAAACGTGGTGGGGACCCAGGCACGTGCTGTCAGTGACTCCTCCCAGTGCCACATAGGGGAGGGCTATTATTGTCCCCATTTTCTAGATTAGGAAACCGAGGCACAGGGAGGTTCTGTGACCTGTCTGAGGGTCACTTGGACCGGGACTGGGTCCCCACCATCCTTCCCATCCTCACTTTCTGCCCTCCAGGCTGCTAATGCCAACGGGAGGGTGGCAGTTCAGGGGTGGGCATCCTGGGAAAGACTGGCCAAACTCGGGTCCCAGACACCGGGGAGGGGTGGCTCCTGCTAGTGAGCACAGAGGTGCAGGGAGGTCACCTGGCCTGGGCCCCACTGGCACTGTCAGACTATGTCCCGAGGGAGAGAATGCATGAAGCTCCAAGCTCATGGCCAGTGCTCGTCTTCCCTGAAAACCGGACCCCAAAGGGAGTCCCGGGATAAACCAGAGGCAGCGTAACATGATGAGAAACGGGCACACAGCTCTGGTTCAGATGCAAGCATTTTGTCACCATCTGCATGCCTCAGTTTCCCTGCCTGGCCGACTGGGAGGAACTTAACCCCTCCCGCACAGGCTGGGTGCGAGGAGCAAGTTCTCACTTGCAGGTCAATAAAGCAGGTGGCGCAGGGCCTGGCTGGAGCAGGCCCTCGGGGCCGCAGCTGCTGTAAAGAATTTGGACACAGCCGTCCAGGAGGAAGCAGGCTCCATGTCCTGGCACCCGGAAGCCAGGGGAGACGTGGGGGCACCGAGCCAGGCCCCCCCTTCCTAGGAGCCCCCGTGAAGATGGACACGAGGGATATTGCCAAGGGGTTGGCCTGCCCGGATGCCTGGGCCCCTGGAGGGCTGCTCCTGAGCTCCAGCCCTCCGGAGCTCCGTGCTTGGCTATCTCTCGACCTTGAACTTTCTATTCTGTTCTGCAATCAGTTCAGAAAGTGGCCTTTCTAGACTCCTTTCTTATCACCGGGAAACTTCTAACACAACAATAGTTGATTGTACTGCTCTCCTGGGTGCGGCTACATTCCTGGACCCCCCCCCAAACACCCCCCAGCTTTTTTTTTTTTTTTTTTTGGTAGCTTTGGAACTATAATGATCCTATTGTGATTGGTCTGTTCAGGTGGCAGTGTGACCCTTGAATTTAGAAGCATGAAAGGGTGGTGGGGGGTGGGGAGAAGGGGGCTGAGGAGAAGGGAAGGGGGTGCCTAGAGGCAACCAATGAGACAATCAAGGGAAATCTTCAAGCAACCCAAGGACATGATTTCCCATCAGTCACCTGGAGATGGCCTCACCTGGACTGTCCAGATCTAAAAATACATAGTTATTTGTCAAAACACTAATGGTTGTTTGGTTTGGGGGTGGTTTTTTTTTTCAGTTACTGAGAAAGAAAATAAGTTTATAATTTTCACACACACACCCCAACCCTGAGCCAACCCGTAAGACTCAACTACCAGCAGAGTTGATAGAGATTAATGTGAACGGGAAGTAACCATAGGCTGTCAGCTGTGAATCCCTGGCTGGCCACAGGCTGCCGTGGGGAGAGAGCCGGAGACCAGGGTCAGGATGGGCCCAGCCCCCGGGGGGACACCGGGCACACTGGCTTCCCACAGCTCAAGGTCTGCAAATAGGGCAGGTGAGGATCCCAGCCTGCCCGGGGAGCCCGTGGTCCACGTGGACGTGCTGGCCACCAGCATGCGTGCCCAGACTGGGCCTCAAGTTCCTGCCTCCGGTTCACCAGCCTGGGCCCCCCCACAAGAAAGCCCCGCCCAGAGCTCCGGGTGCCACCTGCTATCCCTGTCCCCTTAGCCCAGGGGACTTCCTGCCTTCTCCGGGCTCCTGAGAAAACCCCGGGAGGCTTTTCTTAGAATGTTCGGCAGTCACTGCACATTTAGGACTTGGCAGGGGCCCCAGTGTCCGGAACAGGGAAGCAGCTCAAGTTCCAAGGCCTGGAAGCCTGGTACGATGGCCAGGAGACCGGCGGGGCCAGAGTGGTGGCAGGCGTGGATGCTGGCACCTGTCACTCGGTGGGGACCTACAGCGGGCCTCCTGCCATGCTGCTCCTCCGGGCCTCTGTCTGCAAAGGGGCCCCTCCCAGCCTCAAACCCTTCCTTTGCTGGCCAGTCTGGTTGAGTGGGGACACAGTTCATTGGCATTTGACACCATGCATTGGACAGAGTGGAGGCTCATGAATGGTTGTCATCACCATTGTTAAAAAAAACAAATACACTCAAAGGCATTGGTATTTGTTCTCTTCTGGGCGTTTCCCCAGCTTCTCCCAGCTCAGCCTTCCTTACGTGATCCTCCGCTAGGGAGAAGTGAGGCACGTGCAGGGCTCCCCACCTGCCCTATTTACAGGCCTCGGGCCCTGGACAGGCAGTGTGCGCAAGGTCACAGAGTCCAGCCATCTGGTGGGGTCCCGGGCTACGTGCCACAGGGGCTCACTGGTCCCAAACTTCATTTCTGCTTGGAGACCCCTTCTCACCCTGGGACAGAGGCTCCCCAAGGCCCCTGGGACAAAACTTGGACATCAGAAGATGGCCCAGGGTCATTATCCCCGAATGGCAGGGCTGCCCTGCCCAGCAGAGGCCTCCGAGAGTTTGGGCTCCAGATGGACATGGCCTTGGAGGGCAACAGAGTGGCTGGGAGGGGCCCACGACAGGGACATACAGAGACCGCTGGGATGGGGCCTGGGAGCAGCCTTCCTGTGTGTGTTATCTGGAGAGAGGAGACCAGGCTTGCTCTTCCGTGGGCAGTGTGGGCAGGTCAGTCCAAGAAAGAACTTTCAGGTAAAGCTGTTCTGTGGGGAAGGCTGTGAGCTCTCTGTCATTGTGCAGGGCCAGGCAGCCTGGAGTGGGTGCTGGGTAGCATGTTTGGGGGTCTACCCGAGGACCTCTGAAGCCTTGAGGAAAGGCCAAAGGTCCCAGAGCTCAGCTCAGACCTAGAGTGGGGGGCGATTCAGCCTCAGGGACAGCCAAGGGCTGAGGGAGCTCCTAGGGCCCCAAGAGAAGCTGGAAATGCACGTGTGTGGCTCCTGTCTCTACCTCCCCCTGGATAGCAGTGGCAGGCCACCCCGTGGGACACTCAGAGCTGACAGGTCACCCAACCTCTTGCTAAATAAGTGGCAGAAAAATCCAAACCATTTTTACAAAATAATTTATTGAAGTGAAGTTCGCATAACGTAAAACCAACCACTTTAAAATGTACAATTCGGTGGCATTTAGCACATTCACAACGTTGTGCAGCCACATCCCCCCTACCCAGTTCCAGAACATTCTCATCCCTCCAGAAGGAAACCTTGTGGCCATTAAGCAGTTTCTCCTCCTTTCCTTTCCCACAGCCCCGGGCAACCACCAATCTGTCTCCTGCGCCTATGGATTTGCCTATTCTGGATACGTCATATCCTAAGCCATTTTTTTAAAAGAGCAAAAAGCAGATTGTGGGGACCCAGCCCCCATGTGGCTAGCCGCATGGGCTGGGGCATGATACTTCATATCCCTGTGTCTGTATCCTCATCTGAAAGATGGGCCTAAGAACGGCTAATGACAGGGCTGTCGGGGAGATAGAGGGGTCAGCCACTCAGCGCGCTGAGTACAGGGTCTGCTCCCGGAAGCCTTGGTGCGTTTTAGCTGCCGTTGGCATGGGCACCAGAGGTCGGGATGATCACAAGGACAGCTGGGACCAGGGCAAAGCAAAACCTAGAACAGCAAACCTGTTCTCCACTGGGCACGGCTCATGCATGTAACTGTGGGCAGGTCACATGCCTGGTCCCAGCCTGCACCTGCTCCTTCCTACTTCTGTGACATTGGGCCTCAGTTTCCCCATCTGGAGTGGGAATGCAGACCTCACAGTGTTGGAGGGGGTGGGCCTTGGCACCATTCCAAGGGCAGGGGATACTCAGGAAGGAATATTGTGCCCCCAAGCAGGGATGCAGTAGGGACCAGGGAGACCTTAAGAAGGAAGGCTTGGAAGGGGTGACAGAGGGCAGGGGTCCAAGGTCACAGAGAAGGGGAGTTGAGGGAAAGAGGGCCAGGCCTGAGAGCAGGCAGGCAGGGCGCTGGCTCCTCTGGGCTGATGAGCCTTGAACAAGTGGCTGGATGCTTCCTGTCCTGGCTCCCCTTGCGGGTGATCCATCAGCTCGGCTGTTACTGTCCGGGGCCGGCGAGTGGCCATAAATGGGCCCGGCCCCCCTCTGCAAGCGGCCCAGGTTTTATGTTGTAAGAACACTGTGGGGCGTCTCAAACACACCGCTAATGACAGGCATCATGAAGAAATAAAAGTGAGGGGGCGGGGGGGGGGGGGCGGGGGGGAGGGGAGGGGGCCACCAGTCCCCAGCTCCCCCGGCGGTGGCGGCAGGAGCTCTCCGAGAATTGATTAGTCTTGGACGTGCTGACCTTTTTGTTCTTGAAAAATTGCTTTTGAGCAGCTGAGGCAATAAAAGTAAATTGATTCAGAGAGAACGGAGGATGAAATTTGCGTTAGGCGGGGAGGGGCGGATAAACGTCCCGTGACGTCAGCGCACCCTCCCCCCACCCCCAGCCCCTGGGCAACAGGAGGGCAGGACCCAAGAAGCCAGGGCGGCGGGCACTGGAGGCACAGTGGGCTGGGGCTTCCCCAGATGTTCGGGCAGAGAAATGAAACTGATAGTGGGAAAGGGGGGGACGGAGATGAGATAAAGTGATGGGGGGAGGGGCGGAAATGAGGAAAACACCAAGGAAAAGCGAGGGGGATTTGGGACTCACCAGGAGAGGAAAAGGAGGGAGCGGATGAGATTAGCACCAGGTAGGGGCTCTCTCTCCGACACACCCCTGCCCTACCACCTCGTTGAATCCCCACAAAGCCTGATTTTTGTCGCCATTTTATAGACTGAGGGAACTGAGGCCGGGGAGGTCAGGGAGGTCACCTGCTCAAGGTCACCCAGCTGAGAAGTGGGAAAGCCCAACTGAACCCCTCGGAAGCAAGACAGGAGGCTCCAGAAGGTGGGCCCTTTAGTGAGTCACTGTCGGCACCGGCCCCACACTGAGGGGGGACCCTGGACCCAACACGCCCCCAGACTCGGGGCGGCCCCCAGCATCCAGAAGTGGAGGCTCGGAGGCACAAGCGTGGGGGCCATGGCTGCCAGGTGGGCAGAGACCTGATGTCCTGCAGTCTTGGCCTGGGCTCCCCGCCCGGAAGCTGAAGCCAGAGCGTGGGGGGGGCAGGAATGACAGGAGTCCAGGTCTGTGACAGCAAGAGCTGTTTGCAGGTGCGCTGCCGAACGCACCCGGTCACACGGAATTTCACCCCTGCAGCCGCCAAAATCCCCCCCACGAGAGTCCCACTCCGGAGGCCCTCCAAGTTCATGGGCCACACTCCTTGATTTGGATTTAGATCTGGGTCTGGGGGGTTGAGCTTTTGGAATCCCGTGACTTTCCGATGGGAGTGAGTGGCCTCGCAGGGTGAGTAAACACCACATGGGGCCAGTGCAGGCGGTGTCTGATGCTCCCCTAAAATGCAGGCACCCCAAGGGGGGAAACCCCAAACCCTGCCAGAGCTCTGTGGGTGATCCCCCATGCTGCCGTCAGCCCCCAGCAGACCCCAGATGGGCCAGTCCTGAGTGGACATCACCTGCTGCCACGCTGACACAGCTCTGCCATCCTGGGTCCTGCACCTTGCTGCCGCACCCCCCCAGAGTCTCCTGCTACCAGCACCAGGCGCTCAGACCTGCGCCCCCTTTGTCCCGGCCCAGCCTCAGGAGAAGGCCAAGGAGCTTTGCTGCCTCTGCTTTGCAGGGAAGGAAGGCCCTTGCCGGGGGTGTCCTGCCTCCCTCCATGCGGGCACATGGCCTCCGAGGTGCCCCAGCCCCGCGAGCAGCTCTAGCTGGGGCGCCCGGCTTCCCCCAGCCACCTGCAACCCCCTCCCCCGCGGGGCTCCCCGGGGCGCGGTGGGCCTGAGGCACCAAGGGTTGCCGGGGCGACCGCGCTGTTGCCCCTGGAGACGTTCCAGCACAGGCCCCCGGGACCGCGGGAGCTGGGCGGCGGGACCCTGCGTGCCTGACCAGCCGGGGTCAGACGGGGGCGGCAAGGAGTGTGACCCCGGGGCTCCTCCAGCCCTCTGGGGCCGCGAGGGCCTGTCGCACCCTAGCCCGTGGTCCAGGCCAGGAGCCCGCGGCACCCACCCAGACGCCTCCCTCGCCCACCGACGAGGGAGCACAGGAGGGCGGAAGGCAGTCGCGACTTGTCACTTCCCAGCAGCACTGCTGTCCTCCCTTGGCTGTTTGCCTGCAAGGGTCCCCGAGGATGGAAAGGGGCATTTTTCATGGAGATGAGTTGCTTCCTTACAGGGAAACTGAGGCTCGGTGTGGCTGGGTAACTCACCCGAGGTTTTGCTGCAAGCTAGCCTGGAACCCAGGCTACTTGACGCCCTAGTTTCGGCCACGTCCCCCGCTGCCCACTCTGTGCCTTGGTCGGTGGGTGACCCTGGGTGGGCCCCTCGCCCTCTCTGGCTGCCCTCCCCACCTGTGAAAGGTTGGATCGGAGCGGGGTGCCCAGGGTACAGGCCGGGCCTGGCGCAGGGCCAAAGCCACTGCTTGGCCCTCCTCCCTCCCGAGCGGGCCTGGCTCTGCCAGCAGGTGAATCAGGCCTGGCCCGGCGCCGGGGGAGGGCGTGCAGAGGTCAGCCGACAGGGCGTGCCGGCCGCCTTCTTGGGACTGGCTGTCCAGCCTGTGGTGCCCACCCTTGGGGCCCCAGCAAGCCCCTTATCTGGGTAGCTACTGCCAGACTCCAGGAGTCCTGTGCCCACCAACATTGGTGAAGGCCTGCCAAGTATCCAGTCTGTGAGCATTCATTCACCAGAGGTTCATTCGGGAATTTTCAGTCTCGATTCAACTGCGATAAAATGCAAATTCCTCTGAAAGTGTCATGGAGGTCAGCAGGCATCCTGTCGTTTTCAGACCCTGAAAGTGGTGCCGCCCTCCCCCGAGCAGGTTTGTGACTATTGATGACTTCACAAGGGACCCCTTCTGGGAAAAGCAGGCCACCCCAATCTAGATAAGGCATCCACCACCACCCATATTTGTCTTTCTCCCCAGCACCCCAGGTTGGTGGAAGAGGAGACCCTTCTCTATAGGGCCACCCTGACTCACCCCCATGGTGGCCCACATGTCGTCCACTCCCCACATGTCCTGGCTGGTGGCACGTGGCAGAGAGATGGTCAGGAGTGCCAGCCACACGGACAGGGACAGAGGGGGCTTGAACCTGCACTGTAGGCACAGGCAAGGGAGGGTAGGCCCCCGTGAACACTTTGGGGAGGTGGGGTCTCTTGACCGGGGCTGAAGGAGACGGGACTCCTCGAGCGGAGGGTTGGGAAGGACTCTGTCCTTGTGGGAAGGTCTGGTGGGAGCGAGCAGGTAAGGGCGCTCAGGATGTGGCCGGGAAAGGCAGGCATTGCTTTGAGCTTGGTCTCGGGGCTCTGCAGATGAGCGTCCTGTTGGCTCCTGGCTTCACCTACCCCCCCCCCCCCCCCCCCCGCCCAGGCCATCACCACCACCCACAGACACCTCCACCACACGGACACAAGCCAGACCGTCGCCCCCACCTGGCTGCAGGAAGGCAGACACACTTTACAACCAGCTTGGGCATAACCCAAGTCAGAGCACGAAGGCGCAACACAAAGGAAACTGTGAAGAGCCCGGAGAGGTGGTTGTGTCCTGCCTTCCTGGAGAAGTCACCACGCGCCCGCGCGTGATGGTCTGCGTGGGGGTGCGTTTGTACGGATGCTGTGCACGGGCAGGCCCCTGACATACAGTGTGCGTGCCTATTTAGACTGCATGCACACGCATACACACACACACACACATCCACACACACACACAGGGTAGCATCCAGGCAAATGCCTTCCCATGGTGGGTTGGTGGCAGTAAGCACTTTGCAGGGGAAGGGACTTTCAGGGACCCTGAGCAGTGTCCACCAGAGAGGTGGGCAATCCCGGCCCTGTGGCCAAAACTGGCCCCCCTGCCCTGATCTACAGGAGAGAAATGGACACAGAACCCCAAAGTTCCCAGCTTTACTTCCCACAGACCCCCCCCCCCCCCCGGTGCACAGAGCCCCCAGGACTGGCATTTTGGGGAGATACATAGTGGTCTGCCATGGCTGCGAACAGTATGGAAACTGCCTTCTGGAGTCAGTGGACAAGTCACATGAAAACCCCACTCCCGTTGCTTTGCAGACTTATTCAGGCTTTGTCTTGGTTTGGGTTTCAACTGTACAGTGAATTCTCTCTTCCAAGCTGGACCGCTCACCTTCTCCACCTGATCTGGGCATCTCCTTCCCATAATCATCTCCCTCAGCAGCGAATGGGGATTTCCTGCCAGAAAGGCCATCACAGAAGCGTTTGCTGAGTTCTGGAAGAGGAGCCCCAGCTCCGTCCGAGCATAAGCAGTCCGCGGCGCCATAGGCAGAGCGAAGCCTGCTGGAGATGCGACAGCCCTGATCTCTTGTTGCCACCACCGTTTGTTGAGCGCCTCAGCAAGCCCATACTGGGAGCACTGGGCGGCCCTGCACAAGCCAAGGAGGGGCCCTATCCTCTGGAGGAGAGCGCATGATGGCCCACTCTTCCAGTGGGGTGGTGTGCAGCGAACAAAGACCGGAAGGGCGTTCTGCCTCCCGCCTCATCCTTTATAATCCCACCTCCCCATCTTCCAGTGGGGGTGGGGTGGCTGGTCCTCCCAAAGCCGACAAATGTTCACGATAACCAGAATACCCAACAAAGGGGGGCACCTGGGTGGCTCAGTCGCTAAGCATCTGCCTTCGGCTCAGGTCACAATCCCAGGGCCCTGGGATCGAGCCCCGCATCGGGCTCCCCGCCTGCTTCTCCCTCTCCCGCTCCCCCTGCTTGTGCTCTCCCTATCTCTCTCTCTGTCAAATAAATAAATAAAATCTTTAAAAAAAAATACCTAACAAAGGAACACGGTGTATTCACAGATCAGAACCCTAAGCCCCCTTTTAATACGGGGTTTCAAAAACTGTGAAGATCCCAAAGACCTTTGCGCGATTCATCTGTGTGAAACATCCAGAAGAGGCGAGTCCGTAGAGCTAGAGAGACAGAAAGAAAATTAGTGGTTGTCCAGGGCGGGGGAAGGAGGGAGCTGGGAGTGACTGCTAATGGGTACAGGGCTCTTTTGGGGCAATGAAAATGTTCTAGAATTACATTATGAGGGTGGTTGCACAACTGTAAATTTACTGAAACCATTGAATTTTATACTTCCAATGAGAGAATTCGGGCTATATTAATGATATCTCAATAAAGCTGTTAGAGATTTTAAGTCTCATGGGAAAATGTTCCTGATGGTGTCAGCCCGTATGTACATCTGATTTCATCTTTATAAAAAAATCTGCACGCTATTAGAATGACCCTCCAAAATATGCACACTGATTTAGAAGAACAGAAAGCAGACCAGGGATGGCCTGAGCACGAGGTTGGACGCAGTGTGGCCAGGGGCTGGAGGGAAACGTTGTAACACCAAACATGAACAGCGGCTTTGTGTGGGGGAGGGAATCACGGACGGCCAAGGCAGGATCTGTCCAGAGTCAGGGTGAGGCTGGGGCCCCGCGGCCAAGCCCCTGGACCAGCCCATCTCTGCCCCAGGCAGACCCCATGACTCACCAGGGAAGGCATCGGGCCTCGGGCAGCCGGGGGTAAGCTCCTCCCTGGGGAGGGAATGCGGCAGGGCCTGCAGGTGAGGCAGGCACAGCGGGTGTGCTGGGCAGGCTGGCCGGCGAGGCCCGCTCTGGCTGGCAGCTTCGGCGGGTTCCCCTCGAGGCAGACGGGCAGGAGAAGTCAGGTAGGAGCCCAGCAGGCGGACAGGCTCAGCACCCCTCCCTCCTTCATTCCCAAGGAGAGAGGTCACTCCTGGCACGCTGGCCTGCCCTGGTGGCCTTGCCCAGCAGCAAAGTTGGTGGGGTTGCTCATGACCCTGCAGGACAGGTCAGGCAGTGAGGCTGGTCAGGGAGGGAGGGAGTCCACCAGGGACCCGGCCTAATTCTCACACCAGATCCCCAGCAAACCCGCAGCCCCCTGAGTTTCTGTTCTGAGCAGCCGGATCCCCGGGCTATGCAAAAGAGCTGGCTCAATAAGTCCTGGCGGACAGATGGATGGATGGATGGAGGGAGGGATGACATGGGACAGGGGTCCTACACGTCACCTCCGGGCTAGCAGCAGGCACACACGGCCTTGTAAGGAAAAGTACCCAGGGAGCAGGGTCAGCACTCTGGGCACCGCCTGAGTCACTTGGTTATTCCTGGCCACGGAGGACATCCAAGGCCGGAGTGGGGCTGAATGAGGGGGCCACCTGGCTGCCGGGAGCTTGGTGAGGCCATGGTGGGGAAGTTCAGCCCTGGAGGGAGTGCAGCAAGAAGGTCTGGGGCCCTGGTAGGAGGCTTTCAGACGGCAGCTGGGGCAGGCCGGGGGTCAGTGTTCCAAATTGGGGCCTGCGTCCTGTTCACAGAGATGCAAAGCTGACATCTTGGCCTGCTCGGAGCTGTGCAGCTGGTTGGCAAGCCCTTCCTTAGGCCCCGACCGACTCAGGGGACAGAGATGTGACCATGAATAAGGAGCCACAATTATCCCTCCCTTCCACTACCCTGTTGCAGGCTGGGCCGGTGCAGGGGAGGAAAGGCAGCCCGGCGGCCCCCCGCTGCCTCCAGAGTCCAGGGGAGCCCGGGAGACCACAGGTGCAGCCAGCCATGCATGGAAAGCTCGCAGCAGGGACCAGGCAGGGGCTCACCTCAGCTGGGAGGGGTGCCGGGGACTCCGGGTTCACACTCCAGCTCTGCCTCTTTCTAGCTGTGTGGCCTCAGGCAAGTTACCTCACCTCTCTGAGCCTTGGCCTCCACTGTGAAATGAGGATAAAAATACTGGGTCTGGGGGCCCCTGGGTGGCTCAGTCGGTTGAGTGTCCGACTCTTGGTTTCCACTCAGGTCATGATCTCAGGGTCGTGAGATTGAGTCCCTTGGTGGGCTCTGCGCTCAGTAGGGAGTCTGCTGGAGAGTCTCTCCCTCTACCCCTCCCTGCACTCTCTCTCTCTCAAATAAATAAATCAATCTTAAAAAAAAAAAGAAAAATTATAAATATGCAAAGCACTTGGCATGTAGTTTGTGCTTAATAAGAGGTGGCTGTTATTATCTTATAATTATTCTATTATTAATAGATGAATGTTAGTATCCTCATTTTATTACTGTCCAGGCTTCACATCTCTGATCCTGAGACAAGATCTGTCCCCATCCCCACCCCCAGCCGTTCAGCCTCCTCCCCCACTCCAGGCACCTAATGCTGGTGACTTAGAATATCATAAGCTACTTGTGGATCTAAAAGATTTTGTCCCCAAATCTTTTCTGACTTTGCAAAAAACTCTCAGTGCCCTCCCTCTCCCTGCCTCAGCCTTAAACTTGGCCACTAGCTTTGTGACCATGGCTGTCCCTTCCCCGGCTTTGGTGGCCTCCAGGGGGATCCTCACCAGTCCTCAGGGGCTGGTGCCTTCCCCAGTTAGAGGGGGCGGGGAGGGGGGGCTCGGGAAAGGCCGAGCTGAGGTCAGCCCGTCTATTTTTACATCCCCCTTCCAAAAGGAGCCACGACAGCAGCCCCAGGGCCGTCACTCAGCATGCCTGTAATCCCCAGGGAATCCGGTGTCTTTGGGAAATTAGACCCAGGCTGGGGATGCTCAGGGGCCCTCAGTCCCCAAGGAGGGCCTGAATTGGGGGAGATCCTGGCCTCTGGGGTCAGACAGTCCAGCCGGACCCAAGAATGGGGCAAGGGGCTCTCCCTCTGTGAAGTGGGATGACACCTCCCCGCCAGTTGAGGGCCGGTCCCTCGAGAGGGTTGAGCTGCAAGAGGGTGTCTGGGCTGGGATGTGGCCGAGAGCCGTCTGGTCGGGCCCACAGGCCGCAGGCATTCTGGAAAGGGCTCGCCCTGGGGAAAGCCCTGCTCCTTTGGGGCTGTGGTGGGGTGGGTGTGGTCATGGGTCAGGGGTCAGCACACTGATTTGATCGAAAAAGTAAAGGCCTCAAGGCCTGACCTGTGAGAGTCAGGGATCTTCATGGACTGGAAAGTCCCAAGGACTAGGTGGTGGCCGCCCAGATCCCGCTTCGGGAAGAAGGGGCTGGTTTCCTGGCAGAGGCTCAGCTCTTGGCCCCCTTGGGGAGTTCCTGCAGTGGAGGAGGGGGCCTCAGCCAAGGGCACACCCTTCCCAGGGCAGTGGGCCATGAGGGAGGAGTGTCAAGGCCCGGGCCCCCTCTACCCAACTCGGGCTGCCCTGAGGCTCACCCCAGCTACAGAGCTCATCAGGGCCGGCTGAGCCTTCCTTGAGTGAGACCCCAAAACCTCCATGCCTCCTGATCTCACGCCTCACCTTCAGGATCAGCTTCCTGGGAACCCACCTTGCACACAAAGGACTCGATGGGACTTGGGAGAAGGGGCTCAGGAGAAGCAGAAGGGGCTCATGGAGGAGGCTGGCCAGTGCATCTGAGCCACCCGAGCCTGCCCCCCAGGCCCGAGAAGCCACGCAGACCCCTTGCTCAGTTTCCCCAACAGCATAACCCACCTCCAGGATGTCTGCAGTGGGTTGAACGGCATCACCCCAAAATTCATGTCCATGCAGAACCTCAGAAAAGGAGGAAACAGGGTCCTCGCACATGAAACTAGTTAGAGATCTGGGATGAGAGCCTCCTGGATTCAGGACAGGCCCTAAATCTAATGACGTCCACAAAGAGGAGGGGACACAGAGACTCACAGAGAAGGTCGTGTAAGGACGGAGGCCCAGCTGGAGGGCTGCCGCTCGGAGCCTGGGACCCCCCAGCCCCCAGAAGCTAGGATTCTCCCTCAGAGTCTCCTGAAGAACCACACAATGGTATCAACACCTTGACTTTGGACTTGGGGCATCCAGCACTGGAAACACACATATTCTTGTTGTTTCAAGCCACCCTGCAGGTGGGTTATGCTGTTGGGGAAACTGAGCCACCCGGTGTGTGCTGATCGGCTGCAGCAACCACAGGAAGCAAAGCCAATTTCAAAGGCAAAATTGTCTAAAGATATGAGGGTGGCCGGGTGTCCTGTATAAGCCGCCCCTCCCCCAGATCTCGAGCCACACGGGGTGGGGGGGGTAGTTTTATTTTGAGGCACTTTGGAGGCTTCGGCAGGAGAGAAACAGGATGGGATTTAACCAATAAAAGTGACTCCCTTGCATCTGTCACCGAGCATTTGCTGGGATGGGAGAGGGGACACGCTGCAGGGTGACCAGCCGCCCCGTTTTAGCACCGAGAGACCCACGGTGGCCGCAGCCCCCAGTCCTCGGCAAGCAGCACCGTGGGTCAGCCTGGTGCCGAGGCCCTCACGGCACATGGTGCAAGACAGCGGGTTGGAAAGTTGGGAGCAGGTGGGCGTCAAGAAGGGAAATGACGGGGCGCCTGGGTGGCTCAGTCGTTAAGCGTCTGCCTTCGGCTCAGGTCATGATCCTGGGGTCCTGGGATCGAGCCCCGCATCGGACTCCCTGCTCAGCGGGGAGCCTGCTTCTCCCTCTCCCTCTGCTGCTCCCCCTGCTTGTGCTCTCTCTCTCTCTGACAAATAAATAAAATCTTAAAAAAAGAGGGGGTATGAAGACAGTTGAGTCAGCTTTGCACGGTGCCTTCATCCTTCTGACAAAGAGGGACATACACACGCGGTGAGTGAGCTGCAGGACCTGCATTGGGTCACTTCGGGGACAAGTGTCCTTACAAGAGACAGAGGAGGAGCACAGACACAGAGGACAAGGTCATGAGAAGAGAGGCAGAGACCCGAGGGTCGAGGCCACAAGCCAAGGACCACCTGGAGCTGCCAGACGCTGGAAGAGGCAGGAGGGACCCTCCCCCAGAGCCTTCAGAGGCCGGGCAACAGCGTGACTTCAGACTTCCGGCCTCCAGGACTACGAGAGAGTACCTCCGTAGTTTTAAGCCCCCCAGTGTGTGCTAATCTGTTACAGCAGCCCCAGGGAACTCGTGTAGGGACCAAGCAGAGTTCCTGGTGGGAGAGTTTGCTCCACAAATGTGGATGCCGTGGGTCTAAGGGGTAGATGGGAGATGATGCTGGGATGTGCCACTGGGGGCCCCCCTTCAGGTCTAGGACACCTGTCTCCCACTTGCCCTTAGCTGAGTCCCTCCCCAGGCACCGCCCTTGGGACGAATGTCTCCGTACTGTTGTGGGGACTGGTGGATGGGAGGGCACGGGGCCGGGTTCAGGGCTCCCTGCGGGGCCACCCCAGCTCCGGAGCCCCCATAGGTCAGTGGGGCTGCTCTTCTAGCCTTGTCCTCTGTCCAGTCCTGCTTCCCCGCAGCTGTCCTTCCTGAGAATGTTCCCCAATAAACCCCCGCACCCCATTCTTGGTCTCCAAGAATGATTCCCCAGAACCGACCCATGACAGGGGTTATTTCAACCCAAGGAGAAAAGGATGCATTATTTAGTAAATGGTGCTGGGATGAGCAGGGCGCCATCTGGAATAAAATTGTATCCGAACCTCACACTGAACACCAAAGAAACTCCAGATTTTAAAGATTTAAAAACCTTAAAAGTTCTACAAGAAAGCATAGAGGGATTTTTTTTTAATTTTTTTATTGTTATGTTAATCCCCATACATTACATCATTAGTTTTAGATATAGTGTTCCATGATTCATTGTTTGTGCATAACACCCAGTGCTCCATGCAGAACGTGCCCTCCTCAATACCCATCACCAGGCTAACCCATCCTCCCAACCCCCTCCCCTCTAGAACCCTCAGTTAGCATAGAGGGATTTTAAAATAATCTTTCTAAATTTCACTCCAAAACCAGAAGCCATAAAGGAAAAGAATAATAATTTTTTATTACAATTATTATTTTTATTTTCTTTTTAAAGGAATGCTTTTGAAGATTTTATTTATTTATTTGACAGAGAGAGAGATAGCGAGAGCAGGAACACAAGCAGGGGGAGTGGGAGAGGGAGAAGCAGGCTTCCCGCCGAGCAGGGAGCCCGATTCGGGGCTTGATCCCAGGACCCTGGGATCATGACCTGAGCCGAAGGCAGATGCTTAACGACTGAGCCACCCAGGTGCCCCTACAAATCAATTTTTAAAAATTAATAACTCACCAATAAAATGGCCAAATGTCCTCACCAGGCCACAGATAATGACAGACACATGGCTCTTGAAATTAAAATTCACTGAACTTCATTTTTTTTTAATGAAGTAAAATTCTCATAGCAAAATTAATCATTCTAAAGTCAACAATTCAGTGGACTTTAGTGCGTTCAGTGTCATGCAGCTGCCACCCCTGTGCACTCCAGAACATTTCCATTCCCCCAAAAGGGAACCCCGTCCCTCTTAGCTGTGTCTCCCCATCACCACCCCCCCCCCCCCCGATCACCAGACCCCAGCAACGGCCAATCTGTTTTCTGTCTCTGGATTTTCCCATTCTGGACATTTCATATAAATAGAATCAATCCTACAGAATGTGGGCTTTTGTGTCTGGCTTCTCTCGAAGACCGTGTTTTCCGTGTCTCCCCCGTGTCGCGGCAGGTGTCAGAGCCCCGTTCCTTTTTACGGCTGCACCAGTTTACCCATTGACCCGCTAATGGGCACTTGCCTCGTTTCCACCTTTTGGCGACTATGAATTTTCTGGTTCCCTGTTTTCATTTCTCTTGAGTACGTACCTCGGAGTGGAGTCGCCTTTCCCAGACTTGCGATTTCCTCTTTTAGTCCTTTAGTCCTAACCATCCTGGTGGGTCCGGGTCTCCCTAATGACTAGTGAGTGTTGTTGAGCATCCTTTCACGTGCTCATTGGCCCTTTGTATGTCTTCTTTGCCCATTTTTAAATTGAGTCATTTGTCTTTTTGTTGCCTAGCGGTGAGAGTTCTGTACCCATTCTGGATCCTGGGTCCTTATCAGGTAAGTGATCTGCAAAATTTTCTCTCATTCTTGGGTTGTCTTTTCACTTCCTTTGATGTACAAGTGTTTAATTCTGATAAGGTCCAAATTATTGATTCTTTTGTTACTCAGGCTTTTTTGGTGTCGATTCCACTTTTCACAAATGAAAACTATCCTGAAATACAATTTTTCACTTATTTATTTGACAAAGATCAGAAACTTTGATTACACACTGTGTTGGTGGGTAAATGAGTTTCTTGTGCGCACACATCAGTGAACTTCTTGGGGAGCCTTTTTTCAGCATCTGACCAAGTTATAAAGCTTGATCTGACTCTGAGCCAACAATTCCAGTTGTAGGAATTCTTCCTAGATACACCGGCACATTGACAAATTACGTCTGCACAGCTACATGCTTGTGGACATTGCTGCATTGTTTGTACTGATCTGCTGTGTGACCTGGAGAAAACCACTTGCCCTCTCTGTTTCTATTCCTTGTTTGCCCAGGAAAGAAGCCATGAGGGTCCGACCTGTCTAGAGTTACAGAATGCCTTCCAGAGCTATAAGAAACTTCTGTCATCTGGTTCAGTCTGCTCCCTTATGGACAGAGAACCTGAGGCCCAGGGACCAGTCACTCACGGGGGTGGGGGAGCCAGGGAGCATCTGCCAGAAGGAAAGGTGCGATTCTTAGTCTCAGCCCCTCTGAGGAGATGGGAGCTGAGAGCCCTGGGAAAGCCTCTAGCTGTTCTGGTCATGGATGCTTCTAGAATAGGCTGTCCCCCATTCTGAGGTCTCCAGGACTGAAAGGACCTGTCAGGCCCTGTTCTGTGGGAGAGAATGTGGTCACCAGAGCAGGGCTCCCTCCTCACGCTCCCATGACCCCTCCACAGGTCCCCTGCCTGCTGGTTTGTGTCTTCACGGATGTCTCTCCCTAGCCCCTGTGAGCTCCTATCCCGAGTGTCCCCAGACTGAAGGTCTGGCCAAGGGCAAACTGCCAATGGACACTCAAGACATGAAAGAATGAACTATTTGGGCTACACAGTAACTCCAGGATAGACAAAACTTTTTCAGCATCATTTTCAAGATGAAAAAAACAGGGGCACCTGGGTGGCTCAGTTGTTAAGCGTCTGCCTTCGGCTCAGGTCATGATCCCAGGTCCTGGGATCGAGCCCCGCATCGGGCTCCCTGCTCCATGGGAAGCCTGCTTCTCCCTCTCCCACTCCCCCTGCTTGTGTTCCCTCTCTCGCTGTGTCTCTCTCTCTGTCAAATAAATAAATAAAATCTTTTTTAAAAAAATGAAAAAAACAGGCTCGATTCCTTGATGCGGTCTGGAGTCCCAGCTCCCCGAGCATCCTCAGCACAGCCTCATGTCTGCAAGGAGGCTGCTGCCCCTCCGGGTCTCACATCCATGCTTTCAGCAGCAAAACAAGAAGAGGGAAGGGGGAAGGATAGCACCACAGCAGGAAAGCAAAATCTTTTCCAGAAACATCTTGAAATCCCTGCTCACATCTCACACAGCAAACCCTAGCTGCAAAGAGTGTGGGGAGGTGAGGATTTTCAGCCGGGCACATGGCTCCTTCTGAATAATCGGGGTTCAGTTAGGCAGGTGGAAGGGGAGACAGGAAGGACCCTTCTTTCTCGGGGTGGGCAGGGCAGCTGTGGTGGGCCTGCAACCACGCCTCCCACAGACCCCGCTCAGGGAGCTACTTAGGCTGTGCCCCGGCCCGGCGTCCTCCGACAGCCTCACAGAGACTGCCCTCGACCTGCAGCCCCACCCCAGGCAGGCGCCCAGAAAACTGAACGCAGACACTCCCACGAGTCCCTGCGCCCCCACACAGCCTTGTCACAGCTGCCAAAACGTGGAAGCAGCCCAGCGTCCGCGACGGATGAGCGGATACACAACCTGTGGCCGATCCACACGACGCAGCCGTGCTCAGCCACCACGTGGGTGGAAGAGTCGGAGCCCGGCGCTCGGGGAAAGACGCCAGGCACAGAAGGCGCCCCATCTCATCGCGTGAGTCCGTGGATGGGAAATGTCCAGCACGGGCCAACCCCCAGAGAGGGGATTCGTGGCTTCGCAGGGCTGCTGGGCGCGGGGAAATGGGGAGTGACTTCTTCATGGAGCCGAGTTTGCTTGTGGGGCAAGTTCAGGACTAGACGGACGTGGGGGTTTCACCCCTCTGTGAATGTACGCAGCGCCCCTGGGTTCTAGACTTCAAGTCAGTTCCTTTTATGTAATGTGGATTCCGCCTCGGTTTAGAGAAGTAGTGTCGGTGGTGCTAGCAGTGTAGGTGGTACTAGTAGTATCGGTGCTAGTAGTGTCGGTGCTAGTAGTACTGCTGGTACCAGTAGTGTTGGTGGTGCTAGTAGTGTCGGTGGTGCTAGTAGTATCGGTGGTACTAGTAGTATCGGTGCTAGTAGTACTGCTTCTACTAGTAGTGTTGGTGGTGCTAGTAGTGTCGGCAGTGCTAGTAGTGTCGGTGGTGCTAGTAGTATCAGTGGTACTAGTAGTATCGGTGCTAGTAGTACTGCTGGTACCAGTAGTGTTGGTGGTGCTAGTAGTGTCGGCGGTGCTAGTAGTACTGCTGGTGCTAGTAGTGTCGGTGGTGCTAGTAGTATCAGTGGTACTAGTAGTATCGGTGCTAGTAGTACTGCTGGTACTAGTAGTGTTGGTGGTACTAGTAGTGTCGGTGGTGCTAGTAGTACTGCTGGTACTAGTAGTGTCGGTGGTGCTAGTAGTATCGGTGGTGCTAGTAGTGTCGGTGGTGCTAGTAGTATCGGTGCTAGTAGTTCTGCTGGTACTAGTAGTGTTGGTGGTACTAGTAGTGTTGGTGGTACTAGTAGTATCGGTGGTGCTAGTAGTGTCGGTAGTGCTAGTAGTATCAGTGGTACTAGTAGTATCGGTGCTAGTAGTACTGCTGGTGCTAGTAGTATCGGTGGTGCTAGTAGTATCGGTGCTAGTAGTACTGCTGGTGCTAGTAGTATCGATGGTACTAGTAGTACTGCCGGTGCTAGTAGTATGGGTGGTGCTAGTACTAGTAGTCCTGGTAGTAATGCTGGGGGCACCCCAGGCAAGGCGAGTCGGGCCCAGGACGCCAGCGGAGCAGGGCGCTCACTGCCCAGCACCCCTCCCCGTGGCTCAGGGGACCCCAGAGGCTCCTCTCCCATTCAGAGGCTTTTGAGAGACTCTGTCGATTGTTGACAAGCTGGAAGAACCGGTAGGTGACAGAGGCAGGCGATGACAACAAAAGGGAGGACCCTCGGAGGGCCAGGGGAAAGCACCAAAGCCATCATCATTCTATGCCACGCAGCTGTGCATTGAATTTTTATAAACAGTCATAACAGTATAACTGCTATTGATCTGTGACTTTAGTACAACCTATAAAGCAAGCTTGAACGAGAATTGGTTGCAGAGCGGACGACCGGCGTCAGCAGCCTTGGCAATGCCGAGAAGCAGAGCTGCGGAGGGAGGGTGTGGCGAGCAGGGGCGCCCCGGAGGGCCAGGATCCAAGACATGCTGGGACAGTGTCCTCCATGGCTCTGGAGATGGGGTGGGACAAAGTTCCATGGGCAAGCCACAGGGCAGTTCAAAGTGGCGGTCCACCTCCGCTGGCAAGGGTGGGTGGAACTGGATTCAGTCCTCAACCATCCCAGCAGAGGCAGACGATAGATAGCATCTCAGCCCGGATGCAGAGGTAAGGCAGGATTCCTCCATCCGTGGCTTTAAATGCACCTTTGTACATCCGCTCCTAGGTTTGCTCCTCTCCCAGCTCCGGCAACCACATCTGCCTACAAACTTGACATCACCACCAGGCCAGCAAGGAAGCAACCCAAACTCAACACGGCCAAAACCGCACACCTGCTCCACACGCAGGCTTCTCCACCTCGACTTCGGCAATGCCGTCCTTCCAGGGGCTCAGGCTCCAGTAACACTTGGGATGTCCAGGACTGCCTCCTTCTTCTGCTCCCCACCGCCAGCCCACCAACCAATCCTGTTGACTTTGCCTTTGGGGTCGACCCAGAGCCCTCTGCTGCCCAAGGCCACCATCATCTCTTGCCAGGGATGCTGCACTGGTCTCCCCTCCCGGCCCAGAGCCGGTCCTCAACAGAGAAGCCACACTCCTCCAAAACGCAGGTGGGTCCATCCCACTCTGCTCAGAACCCAGAAATAGTTCCTTGTTTTGCTCAGGGACAAAAAAACTGAAGTCCTTACAATTGCCTCCAAGGCCTAAGTGCTGGGGTGACCCTCCCCATCCTCTCTCTGACCTCCTCTCTGACTCCTCTCCAGCCCCCGAGCCACCCCACCACCTCCTTGTTGATCCCAGGACACAGCGCTCACACTTGCGCCCCAGGGGCTTTGCACCAGCTGTTACCTCTGCCCGGGACCGTGCCTCCTGCCCCTCCAGGTAGCCACATGGCTGACTCCCTTACCCCTTCTAAGCCTTTGCTCAGATGTCCTCTTCTCAATCCGGTGTCCCCTGACTGGGTCTATTGTCAATGACACCCACCCCCCACCCGGCACTCCTGAGCACCCCCTCTTACCCCGCTCCGGGTTTTCCCAAAGCACTTATTATATTTCCAGGTACGGTCCAACTTACATATTCATGATGTCCACTGTGTGTCTGTCTGTCTCGCTGGAATTATGTCCACCCCAGGATGAAGCTTCTGGAAGGCAAGGATCTTTGTCTTGTTCACGAAGCTTCCCAAGGGCCTACGACAATGCCTGGCACTCAGGAGGCCCTCAGCAAATATTTGTCAAATGAGGGATTGAGTAAGTGTGTCATCTGGAAACAATGGCCAGAATGAGCTAAGGGCCCTCAACGCGCTTGCCTCTGGAGACCGGGCTCAGAGAGGGAAAAAGAGAGGAGGAAGTTTCTGTACCACTAAAAAAATCTGTATGTATCGGGGCGCCTGGGGGAGGCTCAGTCGGTTAAGCATGGGACTCTTGGTTTCGGCTCAGGCATTGGTCTTGGAGGGTCATGAGATCAAGCCCCACATAGGGCTCTGCACTCAGCAGGGAGTCTGCTGGAGATTCTTCCCCCCCCCCCCCCGCCCAAAATCTGCCTGGGTGTATCAAACCAGCATGGAGAAACCACCCCACAGAGTAACCACAGCCCCAGATGGTTTCACAGGTGGATTCTACCCAACACTGAAGGAAGAAATAACACCAACCGTACACAAGCTTTTTCGGAGGACTGAAGCAGAGAGAGCACTTGCCAGCTCATTCTGTGAGGCCTGCCTTGATTGCCATGGAGTGAAAACCAGACAAAGACGTCACAGGAAAAGGGAAACTACGGGCCAATATCCCCCATGAACACGGGTGCGAAGATGCTCAACAAAATTTTAGCAAGTCAAACCCAATGACGTAGTAGGAGGATGATCTGGCTGACCTAGCACGGTTTATGTCAGGAATGAAGTTTGGTTTAACATTTGAAAATCAATCGATGTAGTTCACCACGTTAACAAACTAAAAAAAAAGTATAATTATCTCAAAATAGAGGCAGAGAAAAAGCATTCGATAAGATCCAACATCCATTCCTGACCAAAAAAGTCTCGAAAAAACTAGGAAAAGAAGGGCATCTGTGAAACACCCACAGCCAAGCCCATCCTTGACGTGGAAGACCCACAGCTTTCTCGTAAGAGCAGGAGCAGGACGAGGATGCAGCCCCACCACCTCCACTCCGCACGTCCTGCATGTCCCAGCCAGCGAATGAAGGCAAAGGGGAAAACGCGTTCAGACTGGAAAGGAGGAAACAGAGCTGCCTTTATTTTATTTAAACAGCAGAAATCATCTATGCAGAAAATCTAATGGAATCTACAAAAAAAAAATCTGCTGGAACGTATAAGTGAGTTTAGTAAGTTTGCGGGATAAACACCAGGATATAAAAATCAACTGTATTCTATATAATAGCAACAATCAGAGATTTAAAAAATTTTTAAGTATAATTTACAATAGCACCAAAAATATGAAACAGTTAAGGACAAATCTGGCAAAAGGTGTCTAAGAATTGTTCACTAAAACCTAGAAGTAATTGCTGAGCGTTTAAAGAAGATCTAAGTAAGCGGAGAGGCACACTCCACTCATCGCTTGGAAGACCCAATATCGGTAAGCCCGTTGCCCCCAAATGATATAGAATTATATATAGAGTCAGTGGGATCCCATCCAAACCCCAGCAGGCTCTCTTCGGTAGAGATTGAGAAGCTCTGAAAACAGAGCAGGACCTAGAACAACCAAAACAAGTTTGATAAAGAAGCACGAGGTTGGGGGGCCAGCATCACCCTGTGTCAGGACTTCTCGTGGGGCTGAGAGGTCCGGACAGCATGACAGTAGCGCAAGAACGGACGGAGAGGTCGAGGGAACGGAAATAGACCTGCACACACACCCACAACTGATTACTCACAAAGGTACGCAAGCGATTCAGTGGAGGGAATTTTTCAACAAATGCGACATTTGGATATCCATATGCAAAAAGAGAGCTTCAATTCATGCCACCCACCATCTACAAAAATTAACTCAAAATGGATCAGCGACCTAAATGTAAAACCTAAAACTGGGAGACTCCTGGGGGGTTGAGGGGGGGTGAAGAGAAAAAAATTTCGTGACCTTGAATTAGGCGAGGATATTTTAGATGTGACACCAAAAGTGAGATCCATCGAAGAAAAACTTGATAAATCGGAGTCATCAAAGTAAAAGTCTTTTACGAGTAGTTGCCTGGAGCTGGGGGAGGGGGTGACGGTAATGAAAATATTCTAAACGTTCCCAAACCGACTGCGATGGTGTTTGCACAAATCTGTGAATACACTAAAGATCTTTGAGCTTTTCACTCAAGTGGGTGAAGTGTATGGTCAGTGACGTATATCGCGACAGAGCCAGCACTTTCACAAAGAAAAAAATTAAAACTTCTGCTCTTTGAAAGAAAGGGTGGAAGAACACCAACTAGGAAAAAATATCTGTAAATCATACATCCATTAGGATGTGTACGAAGAACATAAAAAGAACTCTCAAAATTCGATAGTAAGAACAGCCCTCTCCCCGCCCACGGCCCTCCCAGAGGACCCCCACATAAGATTTGAACAGGCAGACGCTTCATCAAAGAAGATACACGGATGGCAAGTAAGTGCCTAAAAAGATGCCGAACGACCCCGTCATCAGAGAAATGCAAGTTAAAGCCACGGTGAAATCCCACTACACACCTGTTAGAGCAACCAGCGTGAAGTCTGGTGATGGCAGGTGTTGGGCGAGGCTGCGGAGGGACCAGAATTCCCACCGTGGCTTTGGGACGTGCGGCAGCTTCTTAAAGATGTTAGAGACACGCCATCACGGGATCTGGCCATTCTGTCCCCGGGTACTCAAGGGGAAGTGTGAGTCCACATAAACTCTTGCACACAAATGTCCTTAGCAGTGTATTTGTAACAGCCTGAAACTGGAAACCAGCCATCCCCAGGTGAGTGGGGAAACACCCCGAGTTATTGCCAAGCAGTGGAACACCACCCCACAAGAGCGGGAGAGAAGCCAGGCCCGGAGGAGGACACACGGGATGCTTCCATCCACACAAAAGGCACAAAATGCAAACAGATCTGTGGTGACAGGAAGCAGACCGGGGGCTGCCTGGGGAAGGCTTGGGGGGTGGGGGGCGGGACAGGAAATGTCGGGGCTGTTGGATGAGTTCACGGCCTCGGTCATAGTGATAGTTGGACGGGTGTATACACAGCCGAAGCTCATCAAACTATACCCTTGAAACACGTGTCTTGAATGCCAGTTACACATCAATAAAGCTAGTTTTTACAAGGAAGATACCCTCACTTTAACAAGTGAGACGATGCAAAATTCAGCAACAAAAAACCCCTGTCATGTCCCCCACCTCTCCGAATTCCCATCCCCTCGGGTCTCCAATATCAGCGGCCAGTTTGGGAATTTGCCACTGATTTCTCACATTCATACCACAACACATGCAAGAGGGGGGATGATTAAAATGGGGATCAAGCCGCATGCCCTCTGTTTGTTGGGCTTTATTCCTCTTTACCCAACATTTGATGACCGTCTTCCATCTCCCTGAACATGGATTAAGTCCCTCCCCGGTGATGCTGTCTGATAGCCACGGTGTGAACGTCCTTCAGTGGATGGGGTCATTCCCCCAAAGACGTACGCTCTGCTTGCTTCCAGTTCATTGTTGATTCTTGCTTTGGCTTGCGCGCCATAACGCCGCACGCTGACACGTCATGCACGTGCCTCACACGTGCACAAGCGCACACACGCAAGCACACATGTGCACCCTGCCCGCACACGCACGGGCACGCACAGCGTACGTGCACACACACGTGCACTGTGCACATGCAATGCATACGTGCAGAAGCACACGCATCCATGCACGCATGCACGTACTCCCGCATCGTACTCACATACAGACATACACAGGCATCCCATGCACACCGCGGGGAGAAGGGCACGCTCCCAGGCACATCCCAGCAGGAGGATCCAGGACTTGGGCATGGTTTGGGCTGGAGGCACCGGAAAGCACAGGGCAGGCAGATGGGCTGTGGGTAGACAGGCCAGCTAACCCAGACCCTGGAAAGGGCTCTGGGGACCCCTGGCCTGCTCTGACAGCCTCCTCCGCCTCCCGGCACCCACGTGGTGAGGCCCCAGGGCTCCTGCACCCTACACCCCAGCACTCCTGGCCACCACACCTCGTTTCCACTCTCCCTGCTGCCTGCAAACAGGATGGCTGCACCTCCAGGTGAGCACACGGGGCTGGGCCCTGTGGCCTTTCCCCTGCCGGCATCCCTTCAAGGAGCTTTGATGCCAATTTCTTCCCTGCCTGATGTCTCTCTGGGGTGTTTTGGGTGAGCAGTGTTAACATGTTGAATGGGAAACTGCTTTTTTTCCCTCCTGCTCGTGACTCTCCACTCTTAAGACCTTAATTACAGAAGGTTCTGGGATTGGTGGGCGCTGGTTTGGCCTGGCAGTGCATGGGACATCAGGGCATGGTGCCTGGCAGAGTGAGCCAGAGGGAGTCTGCAAGGGGACAACATGGGCCGTCCTCGCCATGCTGCACCGTCTGGGGGTGGGAGGGGGCCAAGGGGGGCACCGCTGTGCGCCAGTGTTCACCCCGTCATTTAACTTCTGCGTTCGCAGACCCCCAGCCTATCTAAAAATTGTCAGAAAGTCAGAAAAGTAAAGGGACCTAAATGGGAGAGAGTCGTCTGCACATCACTCCAAGCGGCTAATTGTCGACGTGGTAGATGATGCGGGTTGTCATACCCAGAGCAACCGCGAGGACAACAGCAGACAGATACACCCCACATCACTGTGAATAAATCAAGATGGAATCCAAATGTTCAAGCAATGCATGGAAAGGCAAGAAAAGAGAAACAGGAAACAAATGAAAAATCAACACGAAAATAGCAGACTTAAATCCTAACACAGAAGTTACCTTAAACGTGAATGATCTTAAAACACCACTAAAAGGGAAGAGATTGGCAGAGTCTATTTTTGTAAACAACCCAATGACATGCTATTTACAAGAAACTCACTTCAGACTCAACAATGACTTTTCACGGGAGAGGACGCACACACAGCAGACGACTGCATGGAAAGATGTTCGGCATCGTGAGCCATTAGGCGAATGCGAATTAAAACCACAATGGGGTATCACGACACACCTGTCAGAAAGGTTAAAATAAAAAGTAGGGACCACACCAAATGCTGGTGAATGGGCAGAGAAGCGGGGTCCCTCGCAGAGCACCAGCAGGCATGCTGAATGGTGCTGCTCCTCGGAAAAAGAGCTCGGCCGCTGCTTGCAGCGGGGCACCCGGCTGGTTGGGTCGGAGAAGTCTGCGACTGTGGGTCTCAGGGCTGCGAGTTCGAGCTCCACGTGCGGTGTAGGGATTACTAAAAAACAAAAGAAAACTGAACATGCAGCCACCACGGGGCTCAGCCCCCGCTCCCTCCAGCACTTCTCCAGAGACACAGAAGCTTATGGGCACACTCCTGCCACCTTGGTCCTGATAGCCAAACCCTGGACACACTCCAAGGACCTACCACCGACAAGTAGGCCGACTGCGGCCCACCCACACGGGGGAACACTACTCGGCAATACAAAGAATGGACCGCTGATACACACAGCGACCTGGATTAATCTCCAAGGGATCAGTTTGAGTGAAAAAAGCCAATCCCAAAAGGTTACATGGTGATTGATCCCATTTATACAGCTTTCCTGAAACGACAAAATCAGAAGGATGGAGAGCAGATCGGCGGCTCCCGGTGGAGGGGGGTCGGAGGTCCTCACGGCGCTGGAACTGGTCCGCGTCTTGGCTATGGCGGTGATCCGTGACCCTCACGGGCGACAGAGGCATGTACATGAAACACACGTGTGCACATGCATGCACACGCACGCACACGCGAGTACAGGTGAAATGGAAAGTGTCAGTAAGATCGGTGCCTTGTACCAACATCCGTGTCCCGTTTGTGGTTTTGTAGGGCACTTTTACACGTAGCACCGATGGGCGACGCTGGGTAGCGGGTGCTTGGAATCTCTATTATTTCTGACAACAGCATATGAATCTACAAGTATCCCAACATAAAAAGCTTGCTTTAAAAAATAAACACTAAACGAAACCAAACAAACTCCCTCCGGACTGGACTGAGCTTCAGTTCTGCGATCCGAGGGCTCCTCTCCCACCCCGCACTCCCCGTCCCAAGCTCCTCCCTCCCCTCCTCTTCTGTCCTTCTGTCCTTCCCTCCCTGAGGCTTCCACCCATGATCAAGCCCAAATCCAAGCACCTCTCCTTCCAGAGGCCATAGCACACAGGCCCGGCCAGGGCACTGGGCTGTAGGTACTCTGGGGACGGGTGGCGGGGCGGGGTGGGGGCGCGAGGCCTGGCTGATGTCTCTGGGAAGCCACCCCGTGCCCCTGCCCCCAGCATGCCCAGCGGCCGGGCACTCAGGAGGCCAGCAGGGGCTGGTGGAGGAGAGTCACTACCCATGCCTGTTGAAGGCTGACGAGGGGGGCGGTGGGGGGCGGCACTGCACGGCCCTGTTGAACCTATAGCAGCAAGCACCCCATCCAGGGAGGCAGCCCAGCCCCCCAGGGATCCGGATCTCTGTTAGGGTCTTTGTCTACACTCGGTGAGGACCGGCACCATGTCTGAGCCTGCAGAGCCCAGCATCCAGGCCCTGGGGGTGCGGGGTGGGGGGTCCCCCAACCTGGGTCCAGGATGTGGGGGGAGGAGGCGGTGTCCTGGGAGAAAGGAGAGGGTATCGGCGGCACCCAAGCCCCAGCTGGCTTCACGGCAGAGGTCCCCAGGTTTTCCGAGGTATCTTCCTGGTGTGTGTAACTCCCTAGCCCTGGGCTGGCAAGAAACAGTGGAGTCCCAGCTGGGGAGGTCACCTGGGGTCGTTTAGACCGGCTCTTGCCTCCAAGGTCGGCTCGGGACTCTCTCTCGCTGCCCTGACTGCATCACAACCACCCAGACAATTTTTTTTTTTTTTTTTTAAAGATTTATTTATTTATTTGAGAGAGCGAGAATGAGAGAGAGAGAGAGAGTACATGAGAGGGGGGAGGGTTAGAGGGAGAAGCAGTCTCCTCACCGAGCAGGGAGCCCGATGCGGGACTCGATCCAGGAACTCCAGGATCATGACCTGAGCCGAAGGCAGTCGCTTAACCAACTGAGCCACCCAGGCGCCCCCCACCCAGACAATTTTGTACCACCCGCCCCACCCCCAGATTCTGATGCAAATGGTCTGGGCAGGCCCAGGTCATGGTATGATCTTAAAGCTCCCCGTGATTCTGTGCAGGCCCGGGAGGACTCTGCTCCAGGCTCCGGGGCCGTGTGAGCCGCTTCAAGTTACCCGGCATGTCTAGGCCTCCGTGTGCTCATCTGTGAACGGGCAGCATGGTGCCTGCCTGCCAGGGATGTCCTGAGGAGTAAGGAGAGACCAGGGCAGGTGTCCGGGCCGCAGCAGGGACCCAGCACTGAGCCCTCCCGTCCTCCAGCCTCCCCCCCAACCGCCCTGCCCCACGCTGTCCGCATCCCTGCCTCAGAGGCACCTGGGCTAAGGTGGATCCGGAGCCAACAGCCCTGAGTTCAAATCCTGACGCTGTCAGGTTTTACCAGCTCGTGTGATCTTGGGCAAAGATCACGGGAGGCCCTAAACGTGGGGAGCTTTAAAACTATGAACTTCAGACCCATCCCAGGCCTAGTCAGGAAGGACGCTCTAGGAGCAAGAGCCCAGCATTCCTGTTTTAACCAGAACACCAGGCACCGGAGCAGCCAGCCAGATGCCAGCTGAATGGCAGATGGTATCTGGTATCTGAAACCTTACACCCCCAAGCCTGTTTTCCGCTCTGTGAAATGGGCTGATAACAATGACCTCACAGCACGAAATGTGACAAAGGCCGAAAAGGCAGGGACAGGCAGAGGCCAGCGGGACTCTTCTTCCTCCCCTCTCCTCCCCCCAGACTCTTGGTCCCCCCAGATGGCCTGTGGGCACGGCCGGTGTCTGGGGCCGCTGATGCCCCACCTATCCGGTTTCCTTCCACTGGACTGCACTCCTAGCCTCTGGCCTGCCTCCCCCACAGCAGGTGTGCGGACTGCTGAGCTCAGAAGACGGGAACACCCTGGCCTCAGCCTCCCCTTCCCTGGGCCGGGTCCACCAGCTGCACCAGGAACACAGGGGCCTTTGCTCCCCTAGGCCGGGGAAATAGGCACAGGCCCCAGGCAGGACCGGCTGTGGGAGGAGGAGGGCATCTCCCTAAAGGAGGGAGAAAGGGAGTAGGAAGGAGGGGGACGGGCGGGTGAGTGGAGGTATAGCGGTCATCCCCCTTCCTTTTCCCGGTCGCTGTGGAGTCTCAGGGACAAGAGCTTCAGGAGGAGTCTGGTCTGCCTGGGAACCTCCCACGTGCTGCAAATGCAGACTCCTGGGCCTTCTCAACCCACGTTGTACCTGCTTCTCTGCACACGATCCCCGGGTGCATCTGGGTTTAAGAGCCTCACTGAGGTGCGCCTGGGTGGCTCAGTCGGTTAAGCGGCTGCCTTCGACTCAGGTCATGATCCCAGGGTCCTGGGATCGAGCCCCGCATTGGGCTCCCTGCACGGCAGGGAGCCTGCTTCTCCCTGCTCGGCGGGAAGCCTGCTTCTCCCTCTCCCTCTGCCTGCCTCTCTGCCTACTTGTTCTCTCTCTCTCTCTATCTCTCTGTCAAATAAATAAATGGAATCTTAAAAAAAAAAAAAAACAAGAGCCTCACTGCGGACCAGAGAGAAAGGGGAGAGCAAACACCTGGGGTCCGCTTGGTGGGGGCAGGGTGAGGGGCTGCAGGGCCCCGGAGAGCTGGGTGACAGGCTAGGGCTAGAGCCCGCCCCTTCCAGAAGCCAGTACTTAATCCTCCATTCCTGACGCTTAACCTCTCCCACCAGGAGTCAGGCACTTTAACTCCATTTAAATAAGCCCTTGACGGCTCAGAAGAAATTGTAGCCCGCAATTCAAAAGTCCTGAACCCTGAGGGCAGTCTGTGGCTTTCTTCAGGCTGTCCGGGGTTCCAGGAGGTCACCAGAGACCTCCCCATGGCTCAGAGCCCGCCATCCAGGGGAGGAGGCTCCCAGGGGAAGGGGCATCCTCACCCCACAAGCCGGGTTCGGGCCTCTCTGGTCACTGGCCACCTGGCTGAGCTACCTCTGATTCTCTTCAGCCCAAGCAAAACAGACCCCAGTTAGGCAGACCTGGTCCCAAACCTTCTTCCTAGCTAAGAAATCCTGGGCAGTCGCTTGGCCCAGTCACCTCCCTGGACAATTACTTCTTGTTCAGCAAAATGGGCTTTGCAGCTCTTATGAGGGGTAAATGAATCTGACTTGCTACCTGGCAGGTTGTTGAGCACAAGGCCAAAGCAAAGTATCACCTGGTGTCAGGAATGATGCAAGCAGACCAGTCCCCCAGGTGTGAGCAGCCTAATCCTTCCAGGTGGAAGCAGACTCAGTCCCCCAGGTGTGAGCAGACTCAGTCCCCCAGGTGTGAACAGACCAGTCCCTCCAGGTGTGAGCAGACCAGTCCCTCTAGATGTGAGCAGACCAGTCCCTCCAGGTGTGAGCAGACTCAGTCCCCGCAGGTGTGAGCAGACTCAGTCCTCCAGGTGTGAGCAGACTCAGTCCCCCAGGTGGAGCTGACCAGTCCCCCAGGTATGAGCA
>NW_022589744.1:14584836-14665091 GCF_004348235.1 Phoca vitulina | reverse complement strand
TCAGTCCCCCAGGTGTGAGCAGACCAGTCCCTCAGGTGTGAGCAGACCAGTCCCTCAGGTGTGAGCAGACTCAGTCCCTCAGGTGTGAGCAGACCAGTCCCTCAGGTGTGAGCAGACTCAGTCCCCCAGGTGTAAGCAGACTCACACCCTCAGTTCCTCCAGGATGCCTGAACCCCCAGTGTCCAAAGCCGCTCAGCACCCAGAAGGTAGGGCTGCCAACCAAAATATAGGACACAGTTAAATTTGAATGTCAGATACATAACGAATCATTTTTTAGTTATAAGTATGTCCCAAATTTGCATGTCACTGTTTATCTGAAACTCAAATTTAACTGGGTGTTCTGTATTTTTATCTGCAAAATCTGGCAATCTTAATTGAAGGATATCCAGTAACAAGGGGTTTGGTTTTGGTTTCTTGAATCCCTTGATGGGAAGAGGCAAGGTAAGAAAGTTAAGAGAAAAGCAGGATACAGATCTATAAATATACTGTCATCATTACTTGTTTTTAAATTTTAATGTCAATTCGCGTAGAGAGAGATAGCAGCCCAGACATGGGTCCTGGCAGAGCGTGAGACAGACCCGGGGATGGGCAGCCCGCAGCAGAGGGCAGGAGAGCTCCCACAGGTCAGCGGGGACTCCCTCTGGACCCCAGGCTTAGAGGCAATTTTTATTTCTTTCACTTTTAAAACTTTCCCAACATTAAAACAATTTTTTTTCTAACATTTTTCAGTAACCATGTATTACTTGATTTAAAAACTATATTTTTAAAACAGTCACTCACGTGGAAACTCTTTTTCAGTTGCCACTGCATTGTTAAGGGGTGCCAAATAAAAGAAGGGAGAACACTCACGTGTCACCCTCTTGTCCTTATAAAGATGCAGGTGCCCCCCCAGCCCCATGCAGCAGCGTGCTTTATCCCGTCCCTGATGAGTCTGAGTTGTGGGCATCCATAGCCCATCAGGACAGGGCCCTGGTGCTGGTGACCTTGGGGCCCCCAGGGGCTGGGGGGTCACCCTGTGCTCCCCCACCCACACCCTCCCCCTCCTCCCGCCACATTTCAGAGCCTCACGCTGTTTATTTGCATAGTTTCCTCGTCCTCCCTCGCTGTTCACCGTCATTCCCGCCTTCTCCATGCCCGCCCCCAACAGCCATCCTCATGTCTGTGTCTCCCTCCCAACCTCCCGCGAGCTCCATGGTTAAGAGTGAGTAAAGTTCGAGAGAGCACCGTGGCCTCCCGAGAGGAGAGTGAGTGACGGTGGGTGCAGCTCCGTGCGGTCCCTCTTGGCTTCTGCAGCCACTCGGCACAGAGGGAGCTCTTCTCCATTTCTCTGCGCTGCTGGGTTATGTCACTTTGGCCAGGTGAGTGCACATACTGAGATTTCCAGGTCCCAGCTCAGCGTCTACCTTTTTTTTACGCATACTACCCAATCCCACTACCGTGGGAGCCGGGGGTCCCAGCTGAATGAGCTTGAATAAAGGTCACAGGACATAGGACTGGAGGTGACGGGGGTTGAAGAGGTGTCCGTCAGGGTTCAGATGCCGAGAACAGAAGCCACTGCGGCTACTTTTGGCAGAAAATGAAACGAGATGCTAGGGCCGGAGAAGCAGGCCAGACCTTGGCTTCCAAATGGTTCCCAGGACATGACCAAGCCAGCCCGCCCCATCTAGAAGGTGGGAGACCAAGAGGCCACTTCTGGAACTGCCAGCTTTGGAACACCTGGAGCAATCCAAAGCTCAGCAAGCCCCATGACCTGCCCCACCTGCTAGATTCGCACCGGCCACCAAACAGCCAACCCTTGCCCGGGCGCTCAACACCCTCAGCCTGTGACCCACCCCCAGGACGCAGCCCAGCGCTCACACCCCGGGCATGCCGAGAGGACAGAGCAGAAGCATGGCCTCTACATCACGTCCCAGTTCCAAATCCCGAGGAGCGCACCTGACTGGCCGCCCCTGAGCGGCAGGGAGGTCTGGGAAGGGCTGGGTTTGGCTCTCCCCTGCGATGGAGGGAGGTGGCCAAAGAGCCACCAGACTCCGGCCTGCACCTCCCGCACAACAGGTTCAGGAAAGGTGGCCGGCATCAGGACGGGAGTGAAAGGGTGGGCCACCCGCCAGTCTAGGAGACGTCCATGGGAGGGGGGTGCTTCGCTGGCTCTGGAGGGCCCAGCAACATCACTCTAGACTGTCTTCCTTTCCTCCTCAGTGTCACTCGCTCGGTCTACAGCTCTGGAGAGGATGAGGGAGATCATTCAAGTGCCCTGAAAAGGCCCAGAACCGGGGAGCCCGTGGCTGCCCCCACGGCCCCTGCTCTGGGCAGTCAGTGTGGAAGCCCATCTCCTTCCATGACCTGACATGTTCCAGAGGGATGGGCGAGCTGGCTCAGAGTCCAGCCAGGGAGGGGACGCACCTCCCTCAGGTTCCGTTCTCAGGAACTCAGCCAGCTGGTGAGCCTCCTGGTGGGAATATTTGCACGGCAGGAACGGGCAAACGGCGTACATCAGGGCCTCTGTCCCCAACCCCCCAGAGCGGATGAGTACACATCCAGCAGCATGCCATTGATTCAGGCCAAGAGGACGGTTGGAGCTTCTGGGAGACCGTGAGCTTGGTGGATGGACCTCCGCCCTGGCCGCACATGAGGGTCACCTGAGGGGCTCTTGTCCAATCACAGGGCCCGGATCCCACCCCAGGCTAATCGAATCTGCAACTGGAGGACACAGAGGAGCCAGGGCGGTCAGCTAAAGAGGGTCGCGGGGTCACAGGAGGTGACTGCCCGAGCGTCAGCTTGTGGACGGGGGTGGACCGCTGAGGCAGCCGGGACCAGAGGCGAAGGGCAGAGTCCGTGACCAGCCCGAAGGAATGAGCATGAGGCCAACTGGCAGGAGGAGGCAGAGAGAGGCAGGCTGGCGGGTATGGCAGGGAGGACGCGACGTTCCCACAGGGGACATCTGTTTTCTCAAGTAGGGGACATTTTCAGCCGGTGTTACATTGGAGGGCCATGCTGGCCACCCCACTCCCCAAGTTCACTTGCACCCCAGGACCTGGGAGGCGCAAAGAGGCAGGCCCTCAAATAGGACTTGCGATCATCAGCAGAAGCAGAGAGGCTCCCCCTTCCAGCTCAATCCAAACAACAGACACTGTGGAGGAGGGTTTTTTAACTGCTTTATTGTGTTTGGAAAAAACAGTGCATGGTGGTTTTAAACTAAATTTAAAAGCTCAAAAGAGAAGGGTGCCTGGCTGGCTCAGTTGGAAGAGCATGCGACTCTCGATCTCGGGGTGGTGATTTCCAGCCCCATGTTGGGCATAGAGATTACTCTATGTCCTCACACATCCCCCCGGACAGCTATCTTTTGCTCCTCTTTCTGCTTTTTGCACATTGCCCCCGTCTATAGCTTCAACACGTTCTGGAATGGACAACAGCGTACAGCAACAACATGATGCCTGCGAGCTTCCCGTCCTCCCGTTTCTCTCTGCCCCAGGGCCATGTCGCGTCCATTTCAGGACCCCACCCCACCCCCACCCCCCATCAGGATGGAGCCAAGACTCTGACCCAGATGGTTCCCAAGCACCTGCCCCGCAGCCTTCCCCGCTGCCCACTGCCTCAAATCCACCTGCACAAGACCACGTGCCCTCCTGGTGACCTCCCTGCTCGGCCGGTGTCACCCCCTCTGCCAGTGTGGTTCCCAGAGCCTGTGACCTCTAACCACACCGTCACCTGACTTGGGCAGTGACAGCTTCAGTCCGTCCTGTGGCTATGACCTGCTCCCGTCTGTCTGTTCCTGTCCAACCCGGCTTCTGCTGCCCCATCAGTCTCTCGCCAGACTCCAGCAAGGGGGGCACCACTTATCAAGCATGGGGTCATGGCTTGGCTGCGATCGGCATCAGGTGAGCTCAAAGAAATCCCTTGGAATCCTAAGGACCATTGTCTCCGAAAGTGTGTGTGAGCTGGGGGCTTCTGCAGACAGAGCTGGGGCTCGGAGGTGGCCTGCTGAGGTTCAGGGGTGCCCCCAGTACAGAGCTGGCTGGGGTGTTCCTCCTATTGTTCTGGGGTCCAGCCAGGCAAAGGGGCCTGGACAAGTGTCCTGGGGCGGCCGTAACACAGGACCACAAGCTGGGGACACAATAGAAATTGCTACTCTCGCAGTTCTGGGCCCAGAAGCCCGAAATCAATGTGTGGGCAGGGCCACACTCCCCCAGAAGGCTCCAAGGGGAGAATCCTGCCCTGCCTCTTCCAGCGGCTGCTGGTTGCTGGCAATCTTTGGGGTCCTGAATTCCAGGTGCATCGCCCCTGCTCCCTGTCTCTGCTTCCAAATCTACGTTCTCATAAGGACACCGGTGATCGGGCACCAAGGGCCCCCCAACGCCCTCCTCTTCACCTGATTACATCTGCAGAGACCCAATGTCCAAACAAGGTCCTTTCCTGAGATCCCAGGGAGACGTGAATGGGGGGGGAGGCAGGACTCAAGCCAGTATTGGGGTGAGCCAGCCACAGAATGGCAGGACTCGAATGAGGCATGCAGGAGCAGCCTGGAAGAGTCCCAGGAAGGGGGGAGGACGGCAAGGTTGGGGGGAGGCAGGGGGAGGACGAGAAAGACAACAAAGCAAGAGGGACAAGGACAAGAACAGGAACCCCGGGATGGGACATCCTGAGGGCAGAGTTCACGGCCAGGGAGGTCAGCACCACCAGGACTGCCCACAGATGGCATGGTCCCGTGGCCCCCTGACGGGGGAGACGTTTGTGTTTGTTTTCATCCCAGGCATCTGGTCACCGCTTGCGGAGCCCCGCCCGGAGTCCCAGCGCTTCCCATCTCAGCGAGTGGCTGCCCCAGCCGGGCCACCAGTGCCCGGAGAGACACATGCGCAGACCATCCTCAAGGACGCAGCCTGTTATTACCCCAGCTGCCAGCAAACAGCATCCACTTGAATGATACGCAGACGCTGGGAGGGGAGGCCGGCCCCCCCCACAGAGCTGCTCCAGGAGGCACCCCACAGACTCCTCAGAGGTACGTCCACCCCAGTCCCGCTGACTTCGGCAGCTTCCTGCCTGTAACCAGACCCCTGACCAGCACTTGGGAGAAGAAACTCAAGCTCCAGCAGCCCCCTGACTGCCAGCCAGCCTCCTAGGACACAGGGCAACGGCTGTGTCCCCAGATGGGAGCCTGTCGAGGGAGCCCCCGGGAGCAGAGGACACATTACAAGTGTGACCTTCCAGATCCAGGAACCCAATTCAACAGCCCCAAGGGTGCCTGTGAAGGCCACCACCCATCCTGGCCCTGATGGCATTTTCTAGGTTGGTCTGGGTGGGCCTCCGAGGGGAGGCAGGCTGGAGGCAGGGCTCTCAGTCGGCACATGCTCCGGCTCTGAGGAAACCCTCTCACCAAACCCCGTGTCAGTCCTGACCACACCGGGCAGACAGACGACCACGTGACTGCGGACGCTGGGTCCAAGCTCCCGTGCTGCCTCAGGTCCCCAGGACATAAGCCAGAGCAATAGCCTAGAGCTCTAACAGGCCAGACTCCGGAGGGATTTGCTCAGCCGGGATTTGGAAGGTATCTCCCCTGGCTCTAGACCCGCTGTCCAGTGTGGGGCCACGAGCTACACGTGGATTTTGCACAGCGGTGGGAGGTGCCCACAGTGCAAAATCCACACCAGATTTCCAAGACTGAGAACAACAAAAATAAAGTAGAATATCTCATTAATAATTTTTGTACTGGGAGACAAACCATACGAGACTCTTAATCATAGGAAACAAACTGAGCTTTGCTGGAGGGGAGGCGGGTTGGGGGGATGGGGACATTAAGGAGGGCACGTGATGTGATGAGCACTGGGTGTCACATATGACTGATGAATCACCGACCTCTACCTCTGAAACTAATAACACACTTTATGTTAATTAATTGAATTTAAATTAAAAAAATAATTAAAAAATAATTTTTGTACTGATCACGTGTTGGAATGACAATATTTTAGATATACTGGACTAACAAAAGCTATTATTAAAATTAACTTTACCTGCTTCTTTTCACTTTTTTTCAAAAGATTTTATTTATTTATTTGAGGTAGAGCGAGGGAGAGAGAGAACACAAGCAGGGGGGGAAGGGCAGAGGGAGAAGGAGAAGTAGACTCCCTGCTGAGCAGGGAGCCCAACTCTGAGCTCCATCCCAGGACCCCACGATCACGACCTAAGCCTAAGGCAGACACCTATCCGACTGAGCCACCCAGGTGCCCCCTCTTTTCAATTTTTAAGCAATTTTTTTATTATTATTAGAGAGAGAGAGAGAATATCTCAAGCAGGCTCCATGTCCAGGGCGGAGCCAGACACAGGGTTTGATCTCACCACCCTGAGATCATGACCCCAGCCGAAATCAAGAGCGGGTCGCTTAACCAACTGAGCCACCCAGGCGCCCCTCTTTTGCTTTTTTAACGTGGCAACCAGAAAACTTTGCAGACAGGTCCGCATGATATTTCTATTGCACGGTCCTGCCTTACACCCTCACCGGACGAGGAACGTCCCTCGGAACTCCAGATCCTCGTGCAGGGAGGAGAGCAGCGGCTCCCACCTGCCGAGGGACCCTGAGCAATCCATGGGGCCTCTCTGAGCCTCGGAGGTGAAACGGAGCATCCCCAACCCCGGGGCCGGTGGGAGACAGGAACGACAAGCACGGTGGCCGCCCCACACATGCGTTTGGGCCTGATGACACCCAGCCCTCGCAGTCAACACACTGTTTACTTCATTCACATTTTAACTGCCCCGGGTGTGCCTCCGTGCCCGCCGGCATGCCCCCGACAGCCCCCACCCAACAGCCGGAATTCACAGTCAGCGGGGCAGATAAGGCATGAGCGCCTGGCCATGAAAGAGTTATGTCAGCATCCCACGGCTGGCTGCGATGAAGATGGGAGGGCTGATGGGGAGAGTGCAGGGGAGGGGAAGCGTCTTCCCTGAGGGCGGCGCGGAGCAGGAGGCCTCGGGCCGGCGTGGGCACACAGTGTGCCTGGCGCACAGTAGGCGCTCAGCGACTGCGAGGAGCACAGACCTGGGAGGTGGGGGTTTGCAGCCCTAAGGCTGACCCTCAGCAGCCCTGTGAGGCCACTTGGTCAGCCTCTGAGCCTGGGTTTTCTCATCTGGGAAATGGAGGTAAGATTAAACGTCAGGGTCTCTTAGGAGGAGCCAGTGAGTGAGTGGAGGGTCTCGTGCCAGGCCTCGGGTGCAGGGCGAGCTCCGGAAATGTTCGTCCCCTCTCTCCTTGCCCCGATTGGAAGGGCGCATGGCCTGAGCGGGCCACAGCCCAAAATGGTGCTGTGGGGAGGCTGCCCTTCTGGGAAGGGGCTTCTCCGAGGGAGCAGGGTGACGGATGGGGCTGGAGAGGAAGGACCAGGCAGCAGGTGGGTGCCAGGAGGCCTTTGGTGGCCAGCCGAGAGGGACTGGGAGGTTTGGGCATCAAGGAGCAATGAAATGGCTTTTGGAACAGATTGATGAGCAGAGAGGCCAGAGTTGTGGCGCTTGCCCTAATCCAGGCATTTGAAGATGAGGGACGGGACCCAGGGCAGGAGGGAAGGACCAAGAACAACCCCAAGACTCTCTTTCCAGACCTTTCTCTGGGCACATGTGTTTAGGGTTTTTAAGGGCTGTGCCTCCACTTACTGACTCCCTCGTCTTATCCTTCCCATTCGGGAGAGACCTCTTCCGCGAGTTCCCACGTTCTCAGGGCCAGGCCGGAGTCCCCTCACCTGTAAAAGGTACAGTGAGGAAGGTCTCCCAGGCTGGGCGGGAATGCGGAATGGGACATGAACCAGGGCACCCGGCCCGTAGCAGGTGCGCAGTGATTGGCGGCCCTTCTACCAATCAGAAAAGGAGGCGGGACTCCTAGCTCTGACCCTGGAGAAAACGGGCTTCGCGGCGGGCACCCCCAAGGTCAAATCCCAGCTCGAAACCCAGGGGCTTAAAACTTATAGTTTAGTGTCTCAGAGTTCTAGAGACCGGAAGTCAGAAAGGCGTCGCTAGGGCTGTGCTGCCCGTGACAGCTCTCCAGGACCACCCCTCTGTGCCTCTCTTGGTTTCCCGTGGCTGCAGGCGTCCCCCGTCTGCCTGTCCCAGGGCCTCCTTCTGCAGATAGAAGGAGAATGTCTGTCTCTTATGAGGACACTCGTCATTGGATGTAGGGCTCCCCCCAATCCAGGATGATCTCAACTCAGCATCCTTAACTTAATTACATCTATAAAGACCCTCATTCCAAATAAGTTCATATGTTGGGGGGGTCTACTATTCCTCCCATTAGAGTCTACCCTTTGCCCACTACCCCAAATCACATCCATCTCATGTGCAGGATACATTCATCGCTCACACCCTGTTGCCTGTTCAACTCTCTTTGCCTCGGTTTCCCCCACAGAGCCAAGGTTAATAATGACTACTTCGTGCAGTGAGCTTAAGTCACGGGAGCTCCCCAGCTGCACCCTCTAAAACCATACACTCTGTGACAACAGGAACTAGCGTCTGCTTCATTCACTCCAGATCCCACAAACCCCAGGCTCTCCCCAGGGCTGGCCACGGGTGTGAAGGGCCAGGGAGTGAAAGAGAGCCCCAGGGAGCACGCCTTCCAGCTGGAAGGGTGAGGGCTCGTCGGCGGCTGCCCACGCTAGGTTGGGTCCCAGCCCTGCTGCCACCGCACAGCCAGTTAGAACCTCAGTTTCTCCACCTGTGAGTGAAGGATAGGTGTATCTCTGCACATTGGGTCCGAACTGTCTGAACGTAATCTTGACAGGCTACCATCCCAGGTACATAACACAGCGGATCCCGGCCCCTCCCACAAGCCAGCAAGGGGCTCCCCTGCAGCTGGGAGGCACCCTCGCCCCCCTCTCGTGGATCCTTGGCCCTCCGCCTTGCTCTTCCAGCCAGGGACGGGGCTGTGCACCGACACTGTCCTGCCCACCCAAGACACTCAGGCCATCCCATGTGTCCAAGGCTGACACTGGGCTTGGTGTCACACTGAGCTCACACACAGTGAGCTGAAGACCCAAAGCAGATGACGCAGATGCCCCAATCCTGACTCTACTTCTCAGAGAGGCTGTGGTCCATCCGCAGGCCCAAGTGCTTCCTTCGCTATGGCCCCGTCCAATAGGCCAGGTCTCCCCATGCCTCCCCGGGCATCTTGGCCACCCCGTGCCCGCTCTGCCCAGGGCTGCCTGGGCTAAGACAGGCTTGTTCCCAGGAACCAAGGACTTCCTGGGACCATACAGACCCCAGAGAGGGTGAACCCCAACTGAGGATAAAAGCCTTCCTCCAGCACCAGGAATCACCCCTCAAGGCCAGAAGAGACTGCGGGGCCATTCACAGAGCAGTAGGACCCTATAGACTCCAAGGGCCCCACGGGCCCCAAATGTGAGGTCGAGAAGGTCTAGAGCTTTCAGCTGGACCACATACAACATCTGCTTCTGCGGAGAGCAGCAAGGTGTGCAGTTCAGGCCTCACCAGCCTGCAGACAGGTGTGATCAGCTTCCGAGACCCCAGGAACCCTCATCCTGGGCAAGGGTTCCGATCCAGGCTGGGTTGCCTGGCTGCCTCCCTGTCCTAACCACGATCATAAAAATGGTAAAAATAACTAATAACGATCATGTGTTGTGCTTCGCTCCTGACAGGTTCTGGGAAGTGCCTTGCCTATTGATCCAGTTAACCTCCATGACTACCTACCAACCATTTTATCATCAGCTGGCTTTTCAGGATGGGGACACTGAGGCACAGGGCAAGGAGTCAGTTGCTCAAGGTCACAGGGCAGCTAAATGGCCCAGTGGGGATGCACAGCCCTGCAGTCTGGCTCCCAGAGTCTGCGTTCTTTAGCTCTATCCTCTATTTTTGGCATTTGAATCTTCACATCCATGTGCTTGGAGAGGAGATGGGGCTTCTGAGATGCTTCTCAAAGGAAACCAGGTGGAGAGAGGGCCTCCAGGAAGCCCCAGTCCTCCAGGTGCCTCCTCACATCCAGGGAACTTGTCCTCTGGTCAGCCTGACCCTGTTATCTGGCCAGCACATAATGGTCTCCCCACTCCCCTGCCTAAAACCTCCAAAGGCCTTCCATAGCGATTGGATCGATTAGATCAATTAGGTCAAGTGCAAACTCCAAGTCCCAGCCACTCGGGCAAACTGTCTTTGTCCTTTCTAGTCGCTCCACCACCGCACTCACTCAGCTCACACTGCCCCCACCCCTGCCTTTATCCTGGTCTTTGAACACACCCACTTCGTGCTTGCCTCAGGGCCTTTGCGCCTGCTGCCCCTCTCCCCAGAACAACCCCCACCCCCCATCTTTACATGGCTGGCTCATTCTCAACATGCAGGTCATAATTCACATGTAATTAGCTCAGAGAGGCTTTCTCTGACCGCCCAATCTGAAGCATTTTTATGCAAACACAAGTAAAGAACAAAATAAAACAAAAGGAGAATTCTTTTCCCCACCAAGGTCAGGGCTGGGGCTGCACCAGCCCCTCATAGGGGTTTAGCAGATACAGAGGCCGAACAAGTGGATGTGAGCAGTCCTGGGATACAAGGTCCCCTCACAAGCTGGGAGTACAGAGAGAGAGGGGAGCACAGGGTAGCCCAGAGGATAAGGAGGGCTTTGTCCAGGGGCCTGGAGCCATTTGCCCTCAGGACAATGCCTTCGGGGTCTGGCATCCTGGGGATTGGTGTAGCCTACGTGTCCCGGGGCAGGGGAGCTGTAGGGTGCCAAAAGCCCTGGCTCCCCATCCGCAGGCCTGTGTGTCCCTTCACTATGGCCCCGTCCAATAGGCCAGGTCTGCCGGTGCCTCCCTGGGCCCCGTGGCTACCCCGTGCCCACTTGCGGCATCCCGGTGCCCAGCTCCCACCACCCATGTGCCCCAGGCCAGCTTCTCTGCCGTCTCCCTGCCTTCTTTAGGGCTACCTATGGAGCTGGGAGAGTGCCCTCATTTTATCAAATATATCCATCTGTTCACAATAATCCGAATGCCTTCCTGTTGGAGGTGCCGGTAAGTAACAGCACTAACAAGCCGTTCACTAGAAAAAGAAATATATATATTATTGATATAAAGGACGTGTATCGTATAATTTACAAATTATAATAAAATATCCAATATTCTTTTTTTTAAGATTACTTATTTATTTATTTGTTAGAGAAAGAGAGAGCACACAAGCAGGGAGAGCAGGCAGAGGGAGAAGGAGAAGCAGACCCCCACTGAGCGGGGACCCCGATACAGGACTCGATCCCAGGGCCCTGGGATCACGACCTGAGCCGAAGGCAGATGCTTCACCAACTGAGCCGCCCAGGTGCCCCAAATAGACAACATTCTTTACTATGAACTCCATGTAACCAACTGATTCACAGACGCTTCCATTGACTTTTTGCCAAACTCTTGGCTGAGCAGCCGGCCTCGGCCTGCGGTTGTCGAGCAGGCTCGGCTCTAACACCCGCGCTGGCCGACCCTTTCACCGCAGCTGACCAGCGACATGACCGTGAGAGAGCAGTGTGTCCAATTCGTTGTTCGTCACGATGTGAGCAACTTCTGCGCTGAATCCAGTGAGTTTTTAATACGGGGAGGGCATTTCCTCAAGTTCTCGTGCCATTCACAATGCAATGGCTATGGGCCTGGCACCCTTCTACATTTGATCTGCATCGGGGTGCCCGGCTGGCTCGGTCCGTAGCGCCTGTGACTCTTGATCTCAGGGTCGCGAGTCCAAGCCCCACGTTGGGTGTCGAAGAGAGAGACGAGGATCCTCAGCAATGCACAGAGGACACTGTCCCTTAGAAGGTAAAGTGGGTGCTCCAAGAAAGGGCCCAGGGGGACTGGGGACACAGGGGGCTGCAGGAGCAGGGTGGTCAGGAGCAGCACATTGAAAAGATGACATCGGGCTCTCTCGTCTGGGCTACCGACATGCCATCCCACTTAAAGGGGAACCAGAGCTTCTGCCCAACTGTCAACATTTATAAACTGTGGGCCTTAGTCAGTGAGCAGACACGGGGAAATGCTGCCAGAAACGAGACCCGAGCTGCTCCTATCATTGACATGGTGCGATCGGGCTGCCACAGAGTTTTGGGGAAGCTGAGGAGAAGATTAGGGGTGTGGGGGGAACCTGTGTCCTGGTAGCTTGAAGCCAAGTGGAGGGAGGTTCATTAAATGCTAACAAGTGAAAAAAAAAAAAAAGGATGACATCTGAGCAAAGACTTGAAGGAGAAGGAGAGAACCTTGCAGCTATCTATTCCAGACTATGGCCACAGCCAGTGCAAAGGCCCTGCGGCCCCAGTGTGCCTGGAGTGTTTGAGGATTCCGTGTGGCTAGAGCAGCGTTCAAGAGGAAAGTCAGAGGAGAGTAAGGCGGAAGGTGACAGGGTCAGGTCACATGGGGTTTTGGCGGCCTTTGTAGGGGTGTTGAGCTGAGGTCTTATCTCCTTTTTGCAGATGAAGAAACTGACACCTGGAGTGTAGCAGGTGGGAAGGTCAAGAGAAGGCCAGTGGGTCTGACTCTAATTACGCTGTGTTCTTGCCACTTCATGGCAGAGAGACTATCAGTAGGTGTCCAACTTGCCCAGGGTCTCTCCCTATCCCAACAGCCCTCACTGACCAGGTCTGAGGGTCTTGTGAGCCAGACCCCTCAGTTCCCGACACTTCTGGCTGGGCGGCTCATGGGGCAGGGAGGGAGGAGGAGAGACACTCTATCGGGTGTTAGGGAGGAGGGTGACTGCGTGCGTAAGCACCACAGCAGGGAGCGTGCCAGCAGGCTTGGGGACAGCTAGCCCACACCTGCCTGGCCCCAGCCCCCTCCTAACTCCCCCCTTGCCACATGAGCCTGGTTATCTTGGCCACAGCTGGACACTTGACCACAGGGCCACCACAAGAGTCTCCCTCAACAGGGATGACAGGATGATGGGGACAGCTGACCTGTTTTGAGGCTCGGACTGCTGGAGGGAGCCGGACTGGTGGGCTCGGGGACCAGACCCTGAGACCACAGATGAATCGAACTGCATCCGCGGAAAGCCAGCAGACACCGGGCCCTGAGCTGCCCTGGGAGGGGACAGGGCCAGCTCCACGGCGTGGGACCTGCGCAGACCCACACTGATTTAATGCTCTGTCATCGTGTTCATAATTTTTGAACAAGGGGCCCCCACATTTTCATTTTGCCCTGCAAAGTGGACAAACGGCCCCACTGGATATGCCTGGGCCTGGCAGGCGGTCAGGAAAACCTGATGGGGGGGGTTCCCTCCTGGGGCAAGGTGCTCTGGGTGAAGTTTCCAGGGAGGGGGCAGGCTCTTCGGGAGCTCCAGGTCACAAGCCGGAGGGGGGTGTGAGAGGAAAGACACCTCTGTGTGGACTACCGTGCCCTTGCAGAGGTGGGGTGCTGCTGGGCTTCCTGTCCCAGGGGACTCCTACCCAGCTAGGCTCCTGTCTGCAGTGCTCTGGGACGGGTGAGGAGGACCAGAAGCTGGCTGTTTTGAAACACAATTACGGCCAGTCAGACAGGCCTGTTCAATACTCTATTGACAGATTCACCTTGGCAACCTGGAGCCCGGCTCTTCCAGAAGCACCTCTCCCACACAGCGCGTCTCTGGTCTTAAAGGCACACCTCCCTCCCCTCCCAGCCGGGATGCTAGACCCAAGGGAGGGGCAGGGCCCTGTGCTTTGGCTAGGACCTGAGCAGAAGATGGGGGTACTCTTCCTGTTCAACCAGCAGCCGCCCTTCCACTGTGCAATGGGGACCTCCTCCTTTATGCCCCCCGACCCCCACCCCTGGTCTCAGGAACGTCACAATAAAGCCCTTGCCTACCAGCAGCTGGACTTGGCAGAGCTGGACCACCGTAACCCTCGTCTTCTCCAGGGGATGGACATAGGAATCCCAAAGTGGCAGGTCTGGGCGCTCCTCTGTGGGGCTGGAGGGTCTGTGTGTGTGTGTGTGGGGGGGGTTCTGCTTCGGAAATAACCAGGCTTCTAATGAGCAATGTGAAAACAGCATCATCCACGCTGCTCAGAAACGGCGTGCACCGTGTCTGCCGACTATGTGCATAAACACCAGCCTTGCCTTTCTGAAAACCAGAGCTGCCCCGGAGCTGGGACACGTCCCCGGGGACACACACAGGTCCCACCACAGAGCACAGAGGCGCTTCTTAATTCCTGCCACGTGTGAGAGCCAGCGGGCAGGAGCGGTCCCCCTAGGTCAAGCTGAGAAGCCAGCGGCAGGCGATCAGCGGCTAAGTCACCCTTGGTTCAGTGACTTTCACACCTGCAGCATTGTATCTGTGTCCGTCTGTCTGTCTGTCTGTCTGGGCCTATTTGGAGAAAGAAGGCAGAAGGCAGGCTCAGTGTACACGGGAATGTGTCTTTGCCGGTAGGGCGTGGGAGTGAGCGACCCCCACACAGAGCTCAGCATATATAACAGCTGGAGCCGTGTTTTTCAAAATTCCAAGAAAGACTTCTCTCCCACGGAGACTTCTGAAGCGATATTCCCCTGGTCCTGTGCAATATTTCTTGGCTTTTACAGGACTCATTCTTCATCACCAGGCCAAAAAAGGAAACCAGTAATCACCAATAGGTTCAAAAAGAGAAAGACTCTTTCTCTATATGGATCTGTTTCCATGAGATTTTGCCATTTCTTTGGAATTAAAAAAAAAAAAAAACCAGCTTCCAAAGCAAGAGGATGGGGGTGGGGGAGGCCTGGGTCCGTTTCTGAACCTTCCAATCCGAATGAGTCAAAGAATACAAAATCACCCCATTATAATCATTACTGTCAAATCGCAGGCAATCAACTCACAGACACAGGCCAGATGGACATCCGGGAGAAATCCATAGAGCCAGAGCCGGGCCTAAGCCCTGCGGACCTGAACTCTTAAAATAAAAGAAGGAAAGAAAGGCAGGCCTTGTGTTTCTAGGTCCTGTGTTCCCATTATGTTCACATGCTTTTTATTTCAACAGCATCGGACAGAAACCTGCATTCCCAGATGAGGAGAAGTGGCCCCAGGATACCTACAGGTACCAGGGCACATAGGCAGGTGAGTGTTCTGGGCTCGCAGAGCCATCAGTCCAAGGCCAACAGCTGATTACCTACACCCACCCACCGGGAGAGCTGGTGGGCTCCACTCACCAAGTCTCCCCAGATGTGCCACTCTTGAAACTTCTCTCAGAACTTTCATGGGCCCTGGGCACTGTTCTCTTGGTGGATGCTTCGTCCCTAAAAAACATATTAAAAATTGGAGTGCCTGGGTGGCTCAGTTGGTTGGGTGTCTGCCTTTGGCTCGGGTCATCGTCCCAGAGTCCTGGGACAAGTCCTGCATCAGGCTCCTTTCTCGGTGGGGAGCCTGCTTCTCTTTCTCCCTGCCCCCCTCTCACCGCTCATGCTCTCTCTCAATATTTCTCTCTCTCACATAAATAAATAAATAAAATCTTTTTTTAAAAGTATTAAAAATTAGTTTATAACTGCATCGGTATAAAGATGAACATATTAATATTATATATTAAGACATTGTCTTCGACCTAAAGATTTTTTCTTCTGATTTTAAAAGAAATTAGATAGACATACAATGGAATATTATTCAGCTTTACAAAGGAAGGACATTCTGACACCTGCTACAACATGGATGGACCTTGAAGGCATGATGCTGAGCAAAATAAGCCAGACAGAAGAGGACAAACACTGTACGATTCTACTTATATAAGGTACTTAGTCAAATTCATAGGATAGAAAGTAGGATGGTAGGTACCAGGGGCTGGGGGAGGGGGATGGAGAGTTAGTGTTTAAGGGGCACAGAGTTTCTGTTTGGGGTGATGACAAAGTTCTGCAGTTGGATGGCAGTGATGCTTACCCAACAAAATGAATGTGTTCAATGCCTCTTGAAAATGGTTAAAATGGTAAATTTCATACTACACTTATTTTATAATTTTTTAAATAAACAACTTTGAAGAAGAAGAAGAAGAAGAAGAAGAAGGAGGAGGAGGAGGAGGAGGAGGAGGAGGAGGAGAAGAAGAAGAAAAGAAATTAGACCATTTTTGTGGATCCCTAAAAGTACTTTGGGCCCTGGCATCCGGGGGCTGGCTGGGCCTGCATACTCCCTCTTCACGCCCTTTACCAGCCCCACACGCACACACACATGCACACAGCTACATTTACCTCATTCCCTCCTCCATCAGTGACTACCTGAGCCCAGAAAAAAAGAAATTCTGAACTTTATCTGGAATTTCCGTGATTATAAATAATCTCAAGACCTATTCCAAACTAGCTCCTGCCATTCTCAAGGCCATTGTCCCCATCAGAGGATGAGGACTGGGGGTCCCTTTTCCCTACTTGGGGTATCTCTTGGAGGATTCTCCCAGCCAGCAGCCCAGGGAAGCACCCCTTACAGGGAAGTATCAGGGCACTTTTAAGAAGTGGCATTTGTCAGCTTCTGTTCCAGGCTCCCCCTTCTCACTCATTCCCACATTAAGTCAAGCTAGCTGGGCTGTTTTGGGGAAATCTGCACCATAATATCAGTTTGCTTCTTATTGGCCCCTTGACAGCAGAACAAGGCGGTTTGGGATGCCCTTGACCTGAGATTTCCTTGAAAACCCTCAAATAAAAAGAGGTACGTATGCTGCTCCTGTCGATTTCTCGGTGGGAAGGGAAGGGCACTAGGCAAGGGGAGCTTCTGGGAAACAGTGGCCCTCACCACTGAGATGCATGCGGTCCTAGGTGTGCAGGGGCTCCTAAGGTTCAAAGTCGCTCGGGGTCTGCTTGTTTCTGGCTGGAAAAGCAGCAGCCTCGCAGCCAGAATGAGGAGGAAGGGTGGGGGTGGGCCAGAAGCGGGGCGCGCGGGGCTCTGCAGCGAGACCCCCCCCTTGCTCTGCTTGCATGCGCCTCTCCTTCCCACTCGCGGGAGGCTTGGAGGGCCGCCCTGGCCCAGGCCCCAGCCGCCGGCCAGCCCGAGGGGAGCCCGCCCCCTAGGGGAGGGCGCGGCGGGTGCAGGCTCCTCGGCTCCCCTGCCCCCGCCCCGCCTGGGCCGCGGATCCCGCAGGTGAGGCGGTGGCCAGGGCCCCCCGGGAGCCGAAGGGGATCCCTCGGGGGGTCCGCAGAGACCGTCCCAGGAAACGGCCCTCGGGAACAAGTTGGGGAAGGGGACTTCTTGGACAGAACTGGGGGATCATTCTAGAGGTGATGTCAAGGGGACCCCCACCCATTTCGATCAGGATTCAGGAGGGCGGGGTGACGGTTAAGGCAGGACTGGGTGATCACGTCCGACGACCTCGTCATCGGGGGTGGGGGTGGGGCGGGGACGGGGGAGCCTGGACTTGGAGGGACGAAGTTGCGCGGCAGCCAGGCTCTGCTCCGGAAGTGGCCAAATCGGGGGCCCGACAGAGAATATATGGGACTTTGGGGGTGCCTGAGGCGTTATCACCCGCCGCCGGCCCCCGGGCCCCCGCACTGCAGGCCGAGCTGTGCTTTGGCTGGGCCCTCCCGGCCGCCATCCCACGGTCACGGGATCCCTGACCACCCCTCTGTTCGCCCCTCGATCCTTCAGGGACACCCACCCCCCCCAGGTCCAGCGGGGCTCGCCGCGTTCCCGCCCCTGGGGATCGATCGGCTGGCTGGCGACGCGCGGCCGCGGCTCCTGAGCCTCCGCCCCCTCCCCCGCTCGGGCTACGCAGGACGCGGCCTCCGAGCAGCGTCCTCGCGGTTCCGGGCCGCGGCCGGGCTCGGCTCCGGGCCAGCCTGGGAGGCGGAGACGCACCGGGCCCTTCCGATCGCGCCCGCCCCGCCACTCCGGGGTCGGTGGGAGGAACGATAGCGAGCCCAGCTTCCCCGGCCCGCGGCTCCCGGCACCCCACCCCACCCCCCCTCCTCCCCGCCTCACCGAATACCCTCTCGGGCGCGCGCTTCACCCTCGGCGCGCCGCCAGGCCGGGCGGGGGGCGCGCGGGGGGTTGGGAGGAGGGTGGGGTGGGGTTGCGCTGCGGCTGACGACCACTTCGGGGTCCGCCTGGCGATTTTAATTTCATTCCCGGCTTTGCTGCAGCAGCTCTCGTTTGGAAAAAGGAAAGAAAGAAATCTGCCCTGCGTGTGGGCCCCGCTGGGTTCGGGGGCGCAACGGGGGCATCCGAGAGCAAAACACAGGGGGCGGACGTGGAGGGGCGACCTCGCGGGCAGAGGAGGCCCGCGGGGAGACCTTGGGCAAACCAACCCCAAATGAAAAACACACAGCACGCAGAGGCCGTTGTGAGCGCGCGGCGGCGGCGGCGGGCGGTGGAAGCGGCTCCAAAGATCACATGTGAAATATGGATCCCGGGGGCGCAAATCACCAGGCCGACAGGAGCCCCGCGACCGAGCCTGTGGCGGGGGGTCGCGTGGGCTTCTCCAGGCTGGCCAGGGGAGGCTGCCCTGACGTGGGGAGGGGTTGGGCCAGCGGACGTCGTAGAACTCTACTCGTCCCGCTTCTGCGCCTGCGACCCCCGGTGTGGCCCCCCGGAATGCCCAGGACCTGCCAAGGGGCCACGACCAGGCGGCGCGCCGGGCCCGTTGCCCCGCCCGCGCACCCTGCCCGGCCCTCCCACCTGGCGCCCCAGCTTCAGCCCCGAGCAGCCCGCTGCGGAGGGACGCGGGGGCATCAGGGGTTTTGCCACCCAAATGAATGCCGACCTTTCGCGGGCGGTGTAACAAAGAGCACACACATGGGGGTGAGGGCAGAGAGGGCGGAGGGGCGCCCTTAGGAACAAAGCCATCCCTCCGAGAGGGTGCCGGCGCTGGAGTGCAGGGCTCCCACACCGCCTCCCCGCTCTTCTCCTCCTACCCCCCACGCACAGTCCAGCCAGGTCAGTCATAGCTAAAAATGCAAAATTGCAAACGCCAGTGCTGAAGTCAGAGACAAGTTCCCCAACTAAGAACGGAGGAGAGAAATGAGCCCTTGTTAAAGCCTGGGTAGATTTTGTAGTCGTTATGCTAGTAAATTCTCCCTTGGCTGTTGGAAACCCACCTCCGGGGACCTAGAAAGCCACACCAACTCGAGAGCCTTGCTAGTCTAGAACTGGCCGGGGAAGTCACAGGCGGTCCCTTCCGGGCAGAACTCAGACCTGGGCCCCGTGGGCGGGAAGTGGTAACTCCTTGCAGGGAGCGACCATTCAGGGAGGAGATTTACGAAGTCGTTTATTTCCCTGGGTTGGTGTGGGGTCAGGCCCCTTCAGCGACCAGGAATCTCACCACCCTCTGGCCCAGGGCCATTAGAGTCTCCGGCTTCTCCAGGGTCTGCTCTTTCGACCCTCTCCCCTCCGTGAGGGAGGCTGTGGCTCAGGGAGACAGCATCGCTCCTCACTTGGGGCCCCTGGGGGCCCCTGGGGGCCCCAGCCTGAGGTGGCACCCGGAAGGCTTCTGCCCCTCAGCAGAACCCAGGGGCGCAATCCGTCCCTGGCTGGAAGGGGGCAGCGCCAAATGCGCGGATCCGCGACCCTTCTCCGGGGTTCCCCGAGGGGCTCGGGATATCCCGGAGGCAGGGGCCCCAGCTGAAGGCTCTGGGAATCCCGAGTTTGGGCTCCACTCGCCTTCGGTTCCCTCAGAGGGGTCAAGACGGGTGGAATGGTAGGGGAGGCCGTACGGGAGGCTTTCCAGGAGGGGCTCGCGGGACGCCTCAGGGAAGCTTCCAGGGCGCTCCCCGCTCCGCCCGCACCCCCCAGATTCTGTCTTTGCCTCCTCCATGCAGCCCATTGGTGCTTCCGCGGACCTGAGCTCCTCCCCACACCCGCTGGCAGGTGAGGGGTGGTCTAGGGCCAGGCCAAGGTGAGGCTGGGACTCTGGGAGTCGGCCTCTCTCCATACCCGCCCGCCCTCCACGAGGACAAAATAACAGTGCGAAGGGGCGAGTTGCCGCATTCTGCCCGTGCCTGCGCATTTCGGTCACTTGGCGCAGAAAGGCCGGAGCGGGGGCGGCCGGGGACTCCCGGGGCTTCTGAGGAGCTTGGGGGCGTCCCCTCCCGCCATCTGGGGAGCCTGGCGGCTGCTCGCACTACCAGACGGGCAACTACAGAAAAGATCCGCTGTACTCGCCGGCAAGAGCCACCCTTCCTCCCCAGCTCGGCCACAGGCGCAGCCCGGCTCGTGCGCAAAGTCGCCGTCGGGGCACCGGGTGCCGCCGCGTGGCCCCCGAGGTCTGGAGCGCGGGCCGGGGAGGTGCGGGGGCAGAGCGAGCGGGCCTCGAAGGGCGGAGTCCGATGCCCCTGGCTGCGCGGAGGCTGCAGCAGCCTGACGAGGATGGCGCGGAAACACCCACTAGGGACAGATTTTCCAGGGGATTTTCTAGTGAGGGGGCAAGCGAAGTGTCGGGAAGCTCAGCCCCTCCCGGGACGATGGGACTGTCCAGGACAAGGTCGCTCATACCTCCGGACAGACTGAAAGCGCCTATGGCCTGGCAGCCGGCTCTACGTGTAGGGGTGACTGTCGTTCTCGTGCCAGCCTCAGGGTCCCTTCCCTTCCGCAGTTAAGTCGTCCCACCCGAGAGCTCCTCGCCCTGGCCAAGAGTGTCAGGAAAAAAAGCCCAAAACACAGGAGAAAGAAGTTTTCCCTGTGTCCCCCATCCCCAAAACTCCGCCTACCCCAGCTCCTATAAACCCCGAGAGCCCCCCCCCCCCCCGGGGCACACGCAGGGGCGGGCCCCCATTTAGCCCCACCCGCGCCCCCCCCCGCCACCCCGACTCCTCGAGGAATCTTGGGTTTGTGCCTCGAGCTTGTCAGAGAGCAGTCACTGCAGACCTAGCCCCTCTCTCATGCCGCCAGAAGACGAGCCCCCACTCCCAGAACCGCTCGAAGGGAGGAGCCACGCTAGTCGTCTTGGGCAGCGGCCGACACCGAAACAGAAACGGCCACCGCCGCAGGAGCTGCGAGGTAGTGGTGGAATGGAGTCAACGTGTGCGTTCTTAAACACCAGACTGTCTCCAGGCTTCTCCTGGATTCCTGGGAGAACGCGAGCCCCGAGTATGCTTTGGGGGTTCGCTTCAGCACCTCGGCCCTCCCCGGCTCGTTCAAGCCCCCGCGCAGTCCCCACCCAGCATTCTGGGACGTGTGTCAGGGCGGGAGCGGAGACCCGGATGGCTCTTTGCCCGCCCCCCTCGCGCGTTCCACTCTCGCTCGGCTTTTGCTCTTTTTCTTTCTCCATGGACGCTCAGCCAAGGGATTGCGCAAGCTTCCTGCTCCCAGTCCTTCAGGGGCCAGGAGCAGGGGGCCCAGACACACCCCAGGGCAAGCGCGCCCTGCCCCTCCTGCAGCCTCCCCAGGTCCCCTCACCCCTCGCCGCGACCCCAGCGAGCTCGCGGCCCCGCGGGCGGCGCCCTCGGGAGGCCGCGTGGAGCGCAGCAGCTCCCCCAGCCGGACGCTGGAGCGGCACGCCGAACGCGCCGTCTCGCCGCCGGAGGTGCTAAACTTCACACTCAGCGGCTTCTCAGGCTGCGTCAGGAGGGCCTCGGCTCGGCTGGCTGTCGGGGACCAGGGACACAAAGTCATGACGAGTGCTTGGCTCCTCGGCCATCGCATTCGCCTCCCCTTTGTGCAGCCTCGATGTGCCCGTGGCTCAGCCTGAACCTCTTCTCAGCCCTCCCCACTCCCTCCTTCGATGCCTTTCCTGGGACCCCACCAAGTCCCCTCGGTCCCCCAAGCAGATCTGGACATCCCCTGCGCCCCCTCTGTAGTCGCCCCCTCTCGTCCTGCCTGGCCGCGGGGTTGGGGCTGGCGGGGTTGCTGCTGGAAACTAGGCTTCCCGCCCCTGCCCCACCAAGGACAGTGCCGAGGGTAGATTGGGAGCCGGTCAGGATCTGGGGTGGGATCGGACTCGGAGCCCCCTTCTGGTAAGGTTCTGGAGCGCTAGGGCCCCAGACTGGCTGCTCCTCCGTCCTCTTGCTCGCCTCTTCTTCCCGCTCTCCCCGGCGATCCTCTGAACCCAGTTGTCTCCTTCTCCCTTCCCTTTCTCTTCCGTGCCTCGCCTTCCTAAATGCCCAAAGCCTCGCGGGGCGGGGCACGCAGGGTGGGGGGCGCGAGCTACCCCTGCCCCGATTCCGCCCCCTGCCGGCGGCTCCCCCTGCGTGTGCACATGACGCAATTCTGTGCAACTGGAAACTGCAGTGGATGCTTCCGTGGCCCCCAGCAGGGGTCCCCGGGCGGTGCACACCGAGAATGAGAGGCGGAGGGGCAGGCCCAGGCGCCGAGCTGCAGGCGAGGGGTCGCCGCCGAGACCCTCCCGGCCGTGTCAAGCTCTCCGCCCGCTCTGCGCCCTCAGCCGACACACCTCTCCTGCCGGGTCCCGCTCCCTCCCTCTCCCGGGCCCGCGGGTCCCTCCCCCTGCACCCCCCCGGCGCCCTCCTCCTCCCGCCCCCCCCCCCGCCCCTCCCCCCCCCCCCCCCCCCCCCACCGCCCAGGCCCGGGGCCTCCGGTAGGCCCGGCTGCGCCAATCCCGGCCGCGGCCCGCCCCCTGACGCCGAGCTGGGCCCGGCGAGGCCCCGCCCGCTGACGTCCGGATTTGCATGAGTTCTTGTGCAGCCGCGGCCCGGGCTCAGTTGTCTGAGCGAGCGCGAGCCGGGAGTCGGGGCGGGTGCGGGCAGCGGCGGGCGGCCGGGCTGTGCTGGGAGAGCGGCGGCGGCGGCGGCGGCGGTGCGGGCGGCGCGGGCGGCGCGGGCGACAGGGGCGCCTCGGCCCGGGCGGCAGCGGGGCGCCGGCAGGAGCCAGCAGCGTCTGCAGCCGCGCCGGCCGCCCGCGCCCCGGCGCGCTCCGGCTCGGCCATGGAGCTGCCAGCTGTTGGCGAGCACGTCTTCGCGGTGGAGAGCATCGAGAAGAAGCGGATCCGCAAGGTAGGGCGGCGCGGGGGCGGCGGCGAGGCGGCGAGGGAGCGGCGGCCGGAGCAGCCCGCGAGGAGGCGGGGAGGGGGTGGGGAGGCTGCGGGCCGGAGCCGGGGATCCCGCGGAAGCTGATGGAGTGCTGTCTCTTCCCCCCCTCAGGGCAGAGTGGAGTATCTGGTGAAATGGAGAGGCTGGTCCCCCAAGTAAGTAGCGGCGGAGGGGCGGGCGCCGGGTGCCGAGGCGCGGGGCTCCCGGGCTCCGGACCGCCGAGCTGGTGGGGTGGTGGGGGGAGCGGACGGGAGGCGGGGTGGAGGTGGGGTGGAGGGAGGAGGGGGTGGGGAAGTCGGTGGCAGGCACTGGGGAAGCCGAGCCGCCGAGCCCGAGCCCGGCGCCCTGTGTTGTGCTCCGCTCTCCGGGAAATGCCATCACTAATTTATGCACTAAAAGGAGCCGGAGGAGCTCGAGAGACGCGGGGCCGAGCCGGGGAGGCCGGCGGAGGGAGGGAGGGCGCAGGCACTGACTGATGTGCAGCAGAAAATGGCTCCTTTCCCCTTTCCCTCCACCGAACGGCTCCATATTGCAAAACCAAAAAAAAAAAAAAATTAAAAAGCGACGAAAATGCAATTGTGTGCCTCTTCCCTCCTAGTGGTGCGGGGAGAGGAAGAAAAAAGACAGAAAATGTTGGGAACTGTCACTGCGACGCTTTTGGTGGGGAATTTTTTTTTTTTAATTTGAAATGCGAAGGCACCGGATGGAGACAGACGCGCACGCACACACACACACGCACACACACGCACACACACAGGCATATTTTTATATTGCTGAGTATTTGGGGGTGCTTGCCCGTGACACCGGGCTCCAGAGCTGAGAGGGGGAGTGCGGGGGGGCCCCCGCTTGGCTGACGGTGATCGGATTAGGGGTCAAATGGAGAACAGCTGAAGCCCTCGCGGAGACTCGGGGTTGGGGAGAGGAGGGGGACTGCGACTTTGCCTTTCCGCGGCTTTGCACGCAGGGTTCCTGGTGAGCAAAGTGGCTTTGGAACATGTCGCAGTAACATGCTTAAAATTCTTGACAACTGCAAAATAAACTGCTAGTTTCATTTTCCTTACCCCTCCCCTTTCTTCCTGCCCTTGTGTGTTTATTTTGACTTGGGGGGGGGTGTCGGGGACCGTGTCAGGCCTGCAGAAATCTCTCCTCCACCCCCCACATCCACAGCTAAATAGCTTTCGGTTCATGAAGACAGAGTAGGGCCTTATGTCATTCCCCACCTGGAGGCCGCAAAGCTGGCTCGGTTTTTTTTTACGCCGTGTCCCCTCCCTTTTCCCTTGCAAGATATAACACGTGGGAACCCGAGGAGAACATCCTGGATCCCCGGCTGCTGATCGCCTTCCAGAACAGGTGAGCGTCCCCCAGCAGCCGCCGCCCGCAGCCGTGACCGTATATGGGAATGGGAGAGGGGGCCACGCAGCAGTAGGAAAGAGGGAAAGGGCCTGGAGGGGGCCGGCGGGAGCCCCCTCCCCCGACGGGCCTGCACAGGCACGGCTGCGGCCTCGGCTTCTCTTCAACGTCCTTGGCTGTTGCGGCAGCCGGGGGGGGGGGGGGGGGGGGGGGGGGGGGGGGGGGGGGGGGGGGGGGCGGGACCGGAGAAGGCGAGGCTGGTGTTTTGGGGGGAACTGCGAGGAGGGTGCGTGCGGGTGGCCCTGCCGCTGCCCAGAGACCTCGAGGCTGCTTCTGGCCCCCCGCGGGCCCCCCTCTCAACGCAACCTTGGAGCCGCACCCCCGGAGCCTAGGTGCTGCTTTGCTGTAGCCACTGGGCGCTTGGCACCAGCACCTCTCCGGGCAGCTCCAAGGGAGCTGGCCTTGTGAAACCGCCGGACGTCAGGGAACTGCACTTAACCTGTTGGGGACTGGAGAAAAGTTGACAAGGCCTTAACCACCCCGCTCCCGACCTTCGACCCCCCAGGGAGCTTGGGATCAGTAGGGGGTAGAGCCTGTCTGGTGCTGGGTGCCCTTCACACCCCGCACTGGGTTCCTCGGTGGGTGTCGCCCCCGTCCTTGGGGCAGGGGGAGCTTGGCCCAAAGGGTGTGGGAGGGGAGCTGCCTGGTGGTGGAGGGGCTCATCCTTGTGCGCACAGATGTTTGTCACGCTGCAGCTGCTGCAGCTGGATCCACGGCCGGTGGCTGTGGTTCTCTGTTTCGGGGAGGACAGAAGGGGGGGGCGGACAGAAGGGGGGGAGGGCGAGCGAGGAGGGGAGGCATGGCCGGAGTCCGAGGAGCTCGGCCACCCCGCTGCCTTCCATCCGCCCTCCCCCTTTTATTTTGCATTATTTCCTGCGCCGCATTTGGCGCTAAAACTGTAAACTCTAGACCCTCCGAGCGAGCGACCGGCGGGGAAGTTGCTCTCCCGCGACGCAGGGGGGCGCCGAGAAGGGTTCCTGCCCCGGTTCCACCTGGGAGTTCACCACCCTGTAACCGTGTCAGCGGCTGATGCCATGTTGCATAATGGGTCCCCGAAGAATTAAAACGCAGGCTGTTGCAATGCCACGCAACTTTGGAGTCAGGCCCCGGCTCGGGCCCCTAGGCATGGCGGAACTCCCCGGGGTTCGCCCACGGTCGGGGGGGGGGGGGGGCCTGGGGTCGCTGGAGAGCGAGTTCCTGGCCCGGGAACGGGTTGCAACTTTTGCAAACGCAGGAGGGGCGCCCCCTTCTCCCATGGAAGGCTGGGCAGTGCTGGGACGATCTGACCCCCAGGCTCGGGTCACCCTCCGCCCGGCCGCCGGCGGAAGCCCGGCAGCTGTGGTGACCGGTGCTACCTCTGGTGTCTTTATTAATAATTGGAAATCGAGGCGGCCGGGAGCCCAGCTCGGCGAGGAGGCGGTGCTTGTGCGCACCGCCCCGCCTCGCTCCGCCCAGCCGCCCCGCCCAGGCGGACCCAGAGCCGGTTCACCAGGTGCTTGCGAACCTGGCCAGGCCGTGGCCTCTGCGGCCGGCCCCCGCCCCCAGCCCCTAATTGGCTCATTTGCCGCCGTGTAAACAAGGGCGCAGCCCCTCCCCCTGTTTAGTGCCTGGCCTTTAAAAAAACGAGTCCTCCCTTCTGCCGGCGGCACTCGTTATCTGAATCTTAATGAGGTCATTAGCATCCCGTGCCTCTGACGGGGAGGGACGTGTTCGGCACACACCTCGTTGGGGCTTGTTTGCATCCCCTGGACCCCCGCGCCCACCTCACTTTGCGCAGGGCCGCGGGCCCCAGGCAGTGGGCGCCAGTGCCATCAACCTAGCGCCCAGCCGCCGCCTCACCGGCCTAGAGGCAAGGCTGCGGGGGGCGCCAGTTCAGGTGCGGATATCAGAGATGGGGAACCCCTTCGCGGAGGACCCCTTGGGCAGAGGAGGGTCGGTGAGAGCACAGAGCGGGGCTCTGGGACCGGACCGAGGCGTCCAGCTGGCGGCACCGGCGACCTTCTGCCCTGAGCCCTTGATCCCTCTGGGTCCTTCTGGCCTGGCTGTTCGCGGAAGGGGGGTGGGGGTGGGGGGCAGGCGTCACTGCAGGTTGGATCGTAGCAGGAGGGGAGGTGACCCTGAGGCTAACAGCGCTGCTCTCTGTTCCCTCCCCCCCCCCACCCCCAGGGAACGGCAGGAGCAGCTGATGGGATATCGGAAGAGAGGGCCGAAGCCCAAGCCGCTGGTCGTGCAGGTGAATATACTTGCTGGGCCCGGGGCCTGTCCACTAGTCTTTCCTTGCCATTGTCACCTGATCTGCCTCCAGGCCCAGAGGGCAGGGAGAGTTTCTGCAGAGCACCCAATTCCACTTCCTTTCCACTTGACCTCCAACACACTGGCCCTAGAACGCAGCTGCCGACCCGCTTGGGGCTGGGACACTCCTGAGGCTCGAGGCATGCTCTGGGGCCGGCCCTGTTCCTCTTCTCACCTCCCCTCGCATCCCTGCCTCCTTCCCCCAGGTACCTACCTTTGCCCGTCGCTCCAACGTGCTGACCGGACTCCAGGACTCCTCTGCAGACAACCGCTCTAAGCTGGAGCTGGGTGCTCAGGGCAAGGGCCAGGGCCACCAGTACGAGCTCAACAGCAAGAAGCACCACCAGTACCAGCCGCACAGCAAGGAGCGAGCCGGCAAACCCCCGCCGCCAGGCAAGAGCGGCAAGTACTACTACCAGCTCAACAGCAAGAAGCACCACCCCTACCAGCCCGACCCCAAGATGTACGACTTGCAGTACCAGGGCGGCCACAAGGAGGCGCCCAGCCCCACTTGCCCGGACCTGGGCGCCAAGAGCCACCCGCCTGACAAGTGGGCCCACGGCGCGGGGGCCAAGGGCTACCTGGGAGCTGTGAAGCCCCTGGCCGGTGCGGCCGGGGCTCCAGGCAAGGGCTCCGAGAAGGGCCCTCCCAATGGGATGGCGCCGGCCCCCAAAGAGGCGGTGACGGGCAACGGGATTGGGGGCAAGATGAAGATCGTCAAGAACAAGAACAAGAACGGGCGCATCGTGATCGTCATGAGCAAGTACATGGAGAATGGCATGCAGGCGGTGAAGATCAAGTCCGGCGAGGCGGCCGAGGGCGAGGCGCGCTCCCCCAGCCACAAGAAGCGGGCCGCCGAGGAGCGCCACCCCCCGGCCGACAGGACTTTCAAAAAGGCAGCAGGGGCCGAGGAGAAGAAGGCGGAGGCGCCGTCCAAGAGGAGGGAGGAGGAGGCGCCGGGGGCCGGCGACCCGCAGCCCCAGGACGCCGGCTCCCGCAAGCTGTCCCCGACCAAGGAGGCCTTCGGCGAGCAGCCCCTGCAGCTCACCACCAAGCCCGACCTGCTGGCCTGGGACCCGGCCCGGAGCTCCCACCCGCCCTCCCACCATCACCACCACCACCACCACCATCACCACCACCACCACTCGGTCGGCCTAAATCTCTCCCACGCGCGCAAGCGCTGCCTCTCCGAGACCCACGGCGAGCGCGAGCCCTGCAAAAAGCGCCTAACGGCGCGCAGCATCAGCACCCCCACCTGCCTGGGGGGTAGCCCGGCCGCCGAGCACCCCACCGACGTGCCCCCCACCGCCACCCTCCCCCAGCCCGAGGTCATCCTGCTGGACTCGGATCTGGACGAGCCGATAGACTTGCGCTGCGTCAAGACGCGCGGCGAAGCCGGGGAGCCCCCAAGCGCCCTCCAAGTGAAGCCCGAGGCGCCCGCGACGGTGGCGGCCGTGGCAGCTGCGCCGGTGACGGCGGCCGAGAAGCCTCCGGCCGAGGCCCAGGACGAGCCCGAGGAGCCGCTGAGCGAGTTCAAGCCCTTCTTTGGGAATATAATTATCACCGACGTCACCGCGAACTGCCTCACCGTCACGTTCAAGGAGTACGTGACGGTGTAGCCGGAGGGCTTCGGAAGGGGAAGCGTCATCCCCGCGGGTGGCTTAGCACCTGGTGCCTACGGGCGGACTCCTCCTCTCTCGCCAGCTGCGGGAGATCCGGGCCTGCCCTGGTGCGTGGACGCCCGGGAGCCGCAGTATCCGCAGTATCCGCGTCCCTCTGCGCCCCGCTGTCGGCTCCTGGCTGGGGCCTGCCCCCCGGCCGGCACTGGCTGCTGCCACGCGGTGCCTGCGGTCTCGCCCCCGACCTGCCCCATCCCCGCGCTGGACCTCCCCTCCCTCGTGGACCTCCGGGACTGACAGGGCAGCCACAGCGCCTCGGTCTCAGAGTTATAGTATTATATTTTAACCGTGCTAACTTGTCAAGTGCAGACTTTACTCCCGTTTGTACGTGGTGTTATTATTGAAATGTATTGTTTGAGCTCAAAAGGCCCGACCACCCCCTTCGGGCTGATATATATATATTTATTTGTAGGTATTTATATATTGAAATATAAAAACCTAGATTTATGGAGTTTCCTCTAGATCATGTTATATTCTATATCAGACAAACTATTTTCTGTTGACCTTTCTTCCTGTCCATTCAGTATTTCGGTTGAGTTCATTTCCTCCCCTTCCTGGAACTGCAGTACCAGTAACGTTGGTATATATTTTTTGATACTGTACACATGGATGTGTTGTTTCTATGTGCAAAAAAAAAAAAAAAAAAAGTTTGTTTAAAGGCTAAACGAGCTCTCTAGAAACTGCTGCTACTAGAAATGTCTAAACTATAAGCTTCCAATTATTACCTGCTTGAATGTAAATATTAAATGGAGATGTTGAAGGTGCATTTTCGCTGTTTGAGATCAGCGCAGACGGAGCGTGGGAGGTGCAGGAGGCGGCTGGACCCCTCTCCCCACCCCACTTACACCTTAGGTCTCGGGGAGGAAACCTCCCCGCGTCCTGCGCTAAACCTTTTGCAAAGGCGAAGCGGACCGGTTGCACGGGCAGAGGCGCCCGCGCCGAGGGAGTGACCCTGCTCCCCGGAAGTCGAGAGGCGCTCCCACGGAGAGGGGAATTCCTGCGGGGGGAGGGGGTGTCAGCGTCGCCCCCGCCCCCAGGGCTGTCGGGCCGGCGGTGCCCTGGGCGCTGGCCGACCCGGGGATCCGCGTGGTGGGGGGAGGGGTGCAGGGGTGAACGAGCGGCGCGGAGGAGTGGGTGGGGCTAGCCCCCCTTACCCCGCAGCCGCGCGCGCAGCACCCGCCCGGCACCTGCTGATCTTTGCCCCCCACCCACCCGGTGCGCCACACACCCAGGCGCTGGCTCCGGTGGGGCAGGGGTGTTTTTAATAATCCCTGCCCAGTAAGGCAGGTTCGGCGGGGAGGGGACCCTCCCACCCTCTCTAGCGTCGCTTGCTGGCATCGCTGGCCCCGCCCCACCGAGGAAGCCGCCGAGGCTCTTTCTCTGCCAGCCTCTCTCCCCGGAAACCACCAGGCCAGAGGCTCCGACTGGAGGCGCAGCGAGCGCGGCCAGGGCAGGGGCGGGGGGCTTCCTGCGTGGTGGATGGGGAGGAGGAGGGGGAGGAGGCCTGGAGAGCAAGGCCGGCTCACCCCGGTTTCCTCAGGGAGCGAGGGAAATGCGGAACCCCGTCTCACCGGTCCTGCTTTGGGTGGCGAGGCTGGGGCCCTTGGTGTCGCGGGGCAGGAAGGGGTTAAGGGCCCAGAGGGGCCGAGGGGAGTGGGCCGAGCACCAGGTCGTCGTCCCCCCCCGGCCAGGAAGCCGCGACTGGGGAGGCAGCCGCCGTGGCCAGCTTTCTGCAGACGCAGCGATCCTCCTCCTGGCCGGGGCGGCCGAGCAGGGCCAGGGGCCGCGGGACTGGGGCCCTGGTGCGCGCCGGGCTGCTCCTGGCCTCCAAAGCCCCTTGCCTGCCCGCCTGGGACAGAGGGCCCAGAGCCTGTGCAGGGCGCCAGGGCGGAAGAGGTCAACGTGGTTCAGAATGGGGAGGGGGCGGTGGCGAGAGCGCGCAGCGCTGGGAAGGCCAGGGGAAGAGATAGAGGGCCAGGAGGGCGGGAGGCCTGAATGCGGACAGTGTGGCCAGTGTTGGCTGCAGGCCACCAGCGGCTGGGGGTGGGGGAGGGGAGGGGGGAGGGGAGAGAGGGAAGGGAAGTTCTAAAAAAAAAAAAAAAAACCGTTGGGAGTTTCTAGCCCTGGCTTTTGTGAATTGTCCCTCCCACTACCCCCATCACCCCAGCCCCCTTTAGAGTGAGTTAAACACTCCCCCTCCCCCCTCCATGTAATGAATGCCCTTTGCCACCCTGGGAGTGGAGGGAGGGGTGATCTTGACTGCTCCTGGCAAACTGCCTGCTCAGCACTAGAATTGGGCCTGTCGTTCACTGGCTGGGACACAAAGGCACATGCCAGGCAGGGATTTGGTCTCCCTGTTTTTCTGGTAGAGGAAAACTAAAAACTCAGGAGTGGGAAGGGGAGCCCTTGTTCAGGTCTGCACAGTTGGTGACTTGGGAGTGAGCCTTAGCCCCTGCGGGTGCCCCTCCTACCCAGTGGGTGGCCTCTGCCAGGCTGAGCCTGGGGGGGGAGGGGAGAGGGAGAATGGCACCGTTGGCAGTGAGGAAGAAAAAATTTCAAGGGAAGGTGTGGGCTGCAGGTGGCCTGAAGCCTTGGAACCTGGTGGCAGAACTTCTGGGGTAGGTCCTTGAGGAGGGCGATCTTAGGTGAGCCTGGAGCCTGAGGTCGGAGGGCTGACAGGGGCTGACAGTGGGACAGAGGCAGATGGGTAGGTCAGGAGGAGCTGCAGGGATGCCCGACCTGGTGCGAGACCCAAGAGTCCAGCACCCATTCTGACCCCAGGACCCTGTCATGTGCTGAGCTCCCTCTGACATATGAGCACCACCTGAGCATCTTGTTCCGTTCAGACCCCAGAGGGTTTGAAGTTCCTTGGAGGATGAGAGTCTGAGGTTCTGAGGGCAGAACAGCTTGTCCAGGGTGGAAGGCCACTGCTTGGTTCTGTACTGATTCTAGAGCCAAGCTGTCTGCTCCACCAGCCTGCAGAGAGGTACTCCACGGCGACTTGAGCTCCGGGCCTCTGGGACACACATGTGTCCAAGGTTGGGAACACTCAAAGAGGGTCAGGAGCCCTGGCATGGGGACAAGAGAGGAGAATCCAGTAGCCCCAGTTCCTCTGGGTGTGGACCGATTCTTCCTAACTGGAGGCCTCAATGTCTGTCGGTGCCCAACCCTTCACAAGCAAAGGGTCCTACACCCTCTCTTTGAACCCAAGTTCAGGAGAGAGAAAGCAAGCAGGAAGCTGGGGCCTTAACCCTACATACTAGGAGACCCATGCTTCATTGTGTTTTCTCCAAATGAACCTTTCTGAGGGGGCTGAGCCTTGAGCATAGAGAGCTGGAGCTGACCCACCACAGAGTCAGGGGCTCTCTTGTATCCATTCACCCCTGGGAAGCTGGTCCCTCCCTCACCAGCCAGGGCCCAGACTCTAGCTCTGCCCTCCCTGTAACTTGCAGTCACCCCAACTCATCGTCAGGAGGGCAGCCTTGGATCCCACTGGGGTGCTCTGGAGCTAGGGTTGCTAGACTGAGCACAGAAAAAACTAGGATGCCTAGCTGATTTTGAATTTCATGTGGACAATGTGTACGTTTTTAGTATGTCTTATGAAATATGTGAGATATACTAATACTAAAAAAAATGCATTGTTTATGCAAATTCGGATTTCACTGGACATCCTGGGCTTTATCTGGAAACCCTATTTGGGCTCTGACTAGCCAACATGGTCAGTCCCTGTCCACAGGGAAGTTTCAGGCCCACAGGAGAGAGAAGGTGCTGAGAGCTGAGCATCATGGGTCCTGGGAGCACCGTTGTCATAATGACACCGAGTATGTTGGCGGGACACCGGTGCTTGCCACATGTCTTGACCGAAGGTGGGGGGGAGGCACGCATGTGCCAGACTGGACAAAGGAATGAGGGAGAGCTTGAACTGGTCCACCCTGGGCTCCGGGTGGAGGGCCTTCCTCACTCCTGCCCACCCCAAACAGCAAACTTCTAGAACACACAAGGAGGGCAGAACTGATCTAGTTGAAGAGCCCACTCCCCTCATCAAGAACCCCGCCCTTCCCACATCTCAGCTTCCTTGTCCCCTTCAGAGATGTGCTCTGAGGATCAACTGGGTCAGGAGAGAGCCTTGAGCGTTTCTGGAAAACCCCCTAAGTAAACATATAGGTTATTTCTTCACCAGGGAACATTAAACATGCCTTGTCAGATCCAAATGCCTTCCAACGGCTCTGGCCTGGAGCTTCAGCTTGACGGAGGGACAGACACCCAGTGATATTTACCTGGAAACTGACTGCCAACCCTCCCTCCCTCCTTCCCTCCTTCCCTCCCTCCTTCCCTCTCCCTGTAACCCAGTGGGCACCGTCAGGCCTCGGCATGCCGCCCTCACTACCTGCTTGCTGGATCACCCGTTGACCTGGGACCTCATCCTCAGCCCCTCCGGTTTTATCCTGGGTCACCGGGAATGACACTGGGACATGAGGGAGTTGGGACCAGCCCCCATGAGCCAGACCTGCCCTTGTACAGAACCACATCCCCATGCATTCTGAAAACAAGTCTCCGTCTATGGTTCCCTGTTATGTTTGCCACTGCTGTGAGAAGGTAAGAGCTCTGAAGAGGAAAAAGTTATTCCTGGACATAGTATCCGTTTCCTGTGGCCGTAGTTCAAAAATCACTGTCGTCCGCACCACACACACCCCCCATGCCCTTCTGCACCTCCCTCTTCCCTCTGTGGTTACTGATAACAGCTGACATTGAGTGCTTATGATGAGCAGGGACCTTTAGAGGGATGGTCTCCTTCAGTGCTCACACATCTTCTCGAGGTGGGTACTATCACTGTCCCCGTCCCACAGATGGTAATATGAAGGCGTAGAGGCTTGAGTAAGCTGTCAGGTGCAACATCCAGGGACTCGGAGATAGACTTACCTGTCTCCAGGGGTCATCCTCCCACCTTCCAGGGCGCTGTGGGTCCTTCAGAGGACCGGCTCGAGCCCCATCCCTCCCTGAGGTTGTTCTAGATTATTCCAGCCTTTACCAAGGCTGGCTGTGCCCTGAACACGTGCAGTACTGACTGCCTCCCCCCAGATCATTGTCAATCAATTTCATGCTGCAACATACACATATGTACGGGCGTCCTCCATTCTCCAAGTAGACACAGCCTGAGCACCTCGGGAGGCGAGGGGCATGTCTTGGGTGTGTTATGCAGTCCCAAAGCTTGTGCACAGTTCTTAGATAAATACCTTGGAATCCGATGTCTTGTGTGTACGAGTACGGAGTCATGTGCGTGTGCATGTACGTGTGTTTGTGTGAAATTGGACAATGAAGTGTATTCCCACACTGCAAGTCACGAACAAGGTCCAGGGACCAAGGAAGGGCCCCGAGCTGTCCCCAGGGGCCTCTGTGCTCCGGCTGCAGAGCAGAGGCGGGGGACTCAGGCAGTTCCCTCTCTCCCCACCTCAGCAAGGGCAGACACACGCATACGCTCTGGCTCCAGGGTCCTGCCACGCCCTCCTCCCTCACCGGATCCATTTGTGAGAGTTTCAGGAGGCTCTAGGTAATCATGCGGTAATTGAATTTAGGGAAACAGACCCTAAGGATAATCCTGGAGTCAGTTCCAGGAAGAATCATGGTTTAATTTCCGTACTTGGCTGGTGGTACACATTATACGGGTCCTGACAGTGCAGCACCTGCCTCATCATTATGTATTTCCTTGTGACATGTGGTTGGGGACGGTAGAGAGAGAGAGAGAGGCTTATCGATCCCGACACACATACGCACACTGCGTAACCACGAGCAGAAGACGTGGCACTGGCCCCTCAGTTGTTTGCATATATGGTCTTCATGTGGGCTCTGTGGATAGGGTCTCACACACGGTAAGGACTCACCGAACGTCACTGGTGATCGCTGTTTCTCTTAACCAATTCTCTGCAAGTTCTCAAACGTAGGTGGGGCAGACAGTCGGCCTTACCCAAGGATGTCCAGGGTGCATGTGCATTCGAGTGTGTGCATGCGTGTGTGTGTGTGTGTGTGTGTGTGTGAGAGAGAGAGAGCATCAGGGCTCGAGGAGGGTCACAGCAACGCAGCCTGGACTGGTAGGAATGCCTCTGCTTTCCTGCCTGAGTGAAGGATCCTTTCAAATGCACACCCTGGAGTTTAATATTGCCAACGACTGGCCCTACTCCTTTCAACCTGCGCCAGGTGTAATGTAAACCTCCCTGGATTTCCTCCCTTTCCTGTTTCATCTGAGAAATTCTTCACTAATTCCATGGTATCTGGTTTCTCATTGTTTCTCTCGGCTTCAGACAGCCCCTTGGGGTGGGCTCTGGAAAGGTGTGCTTAACGCTCTCAGCGGTCCAAAATGACACGGGCTCTGCCCTCACCACCGCCTCCGCCCTCCAAAACCTCTTAAAAGGGGCTGCTCGGGGCTGTCAGGACACCATAAGCTGTAAGGCCCCGGGGAAAGGAGCAAATGCCTATCCCCAAATCCGAAAATGGTGTTGGGTGGTCACTTCCCTTCTGCAGGGCAGTATGCGGACTGAGAACAGGACAAGCATGTTAAGCTCTTTCCTGATATAATGCTGAGATGGTATGACTACAGCAGAATAATGGTATGTCATCCATTCTTTGTGGAGGTAGCGCTGTTTAGGGTTGAGGACAAGGAATAATCCAGTGCCGGTGGAGGAGGCCTGGGCCATCCCAGATGCAAGCAGGGGACCATCTATTTTCCTCTGACTCTCTCGAGGAGGTGGGGTTACAAAACCATGTGGATGTTGGGGGGTGGGGAGAGAAGAGCCTGGCGAGCAAAATCTCTCCTATGAGCAGCGGAAGCGAGCATCCTTATAGCCATTTCCTGCTTTGTTTTTCGTGCTCCCCGACTCGCCTGCTGGAGCTGAGCCGGGGAAGGAAGCACCAGGCAGGGCCAGGGAGACGCACGGCTGGCCGGGCTCCTCTCAGCCTTCCCTGTGTCTTCTCCCCGTCTCCTCTCCAGGCACTGAAAATTATTTATGTTTGCAAATTGCTTTTGACTCACATGAGTTATTCCTCTTGCCTGCCAACAGGTCTGGGGATGGGAGAGTTCTCGAACTGGCGAGCTGAAAAATCAGGGCGACGGCAGAAGGAGCACTGATGTGAAGTCAGGAGTCCTGGGATCTGGTCCCGGCTCCACCACGGCTGGGCCCGCACCTCCCCTGCCCGGGCCTCCAGTGCCTCATCTGCAAATGAGAGGGTGAGTGTGAGCTCTCCGGACACCAGTGGCTCCTGGCTCTGACGTCCCCTGGGCCTGTGACCCCCCAAAGAGACACAGATGAGGTTGGCACCTGCGCCTGGTGATCCTGCTGCTGGGCGCTGGAGGGTGGAGAGGTGGCTCCCCAGCCCTGGCCTGGCAGGAAGAGTGGGACAGGACAGCGGGGCAAACAAGAATGCTTCCTCCCTTCGTGTTTTCTTCACACTGGTCCTAACCCACGCCTTATTCCATAGACCAGGATGAAGACAAATGTCTGCAGAGGACCCATCCAGGTGGAAAGTCCCTGGGGCTGGCCTAGGAAAGAAACACACACGAACACCGGAATAACCATCCTAATCAGGAGCGCAGCCAGAGCAAGATCAGCTCCATGGCAGGTGGGTAGAGTCACCTGCCCTTCAGAGAGGAATGGATTGGCCCATTGACCATGGGGTTGTGGACTCCTGGAAGCTCAGAGCAGAGAGGGGCCATGGAGTTTTTAAGTCCTTCACTCTGCAGATGGAGAAACTGAGCCTGCAAAAGGCCAAAGTGAACATCAAGGTGGATTACTGATCATTCTCTGCCTGCAAGTAGGTATGTATGTGTGTTCCAACAAGGGTTAGTGCTCACCCAACTCACCTTACTACAAAACTGTATTTATTAATAAGACTAATGATAACATAATTCAAAGGCCAATGCCATAACCATGAGCAATCTGCCACATGCAGAGTGCCATGGTCTGGCTTCTTTTCTCTGGACTGTGGTTTGGGGCTTAACCTAGAGAGAAGATGGGAGCATCTGGGCTTCTTCCAAGCCAGTGACCACCAAGTGGGGAATGAAAGCTGTTATGGGTTCTGCTCTCCAAGATGGCAAGACATCTGCTAACCTCAGAGCTTTGAGTTGGCTCTGACTTGGCAGAAAGGTGGTATTTGCTCAGCCTTGGGTCTAGAGTTTGGGGTCTCTGCACTCTTTCCTGGGAGAGGACCTATGGTGGGCAGAAGGCAGCTGGATAGTGGGGAGAGAGACTGTCCTGTAGGATGTCTCTCACCCTGAAACCTGTCCTTTCTCCTGGGCTCAGAGGTGCGTTCCCAGAGCATGAGATCCACATGGGTAGATTTGGGTATCCCATAGGCCTAGCCTCTCCAAGCAAGCTCTCATCAGTTCCATTTGCCTCCTCTTAGGAAAGAAGCACCAACCAGAGGATGCACCAGGTCTTTAGCTGTGGGTTAATCTGGTATAAGTGGTGCCTACACACATCTCAGTAATTTGGAGACAGAGAATGGGGAATGGGTGAGCCAGGACCAAAATCCAAGAAGGAGGCAGCAGCAGAGAGAAATGGAAACCAGACAGGACCAGAGATAAAGAGAGAGACAGACACAGAGGTAAGGAGACAAAAAGGACAGGGACAAGGGAATGGAAAATGATCATAAACAGAAACTGAGACAAGAAGCAGACGAGGAGAATGTGAGTGGCTCAGATACACCAGGTTGGAAGGGACCAAAGTTAGCATCACCAATCCCGGGACGAACTGGTATGTGTCTCTTGATGTGTTGTACTGAGGAGGACAGAACATCCCTCCAGTGGCATTCCCGCCCGAAATGCAGAGTCGGAATCTAACCATGCAGAAATATCCAACGGGCACTCTTCAAACTGCCAAGGTGAAGGTACCCAGAGAAAGGCAGAGACCCTGTCCCAGCTTAAAGGACACTAAAAAGACAGGGTATTGAATGTAATTCACCAGCCTGTTTTGGCTCTTGGAAGAAGAAAAAAAAAAAAACTATAAAGAGCATTATTGAGAAAATTGACAAAGCTTGCATATGGCCTGTGGGTTAGTATTGGACCAATGGTAAACATCCTGATTTTGGTTATGGAAGAGAGCGCCCTCTTTCCTAGGAGAAAACACACTGAAGTATTTAGGCATAAAGGGCCACAAGGTTTCCAACTTACTCTCAAATGGTTCAAAAAAATGGGGAAAAAATATATATGTATATATAGAGAGAGAATGATAAAGCACATGGGTAAAATGCAAATAACTGGTGAATCTAGATAAAGAATATATGGAAATTCTTTTACCACACTTGCAACTTTTCTGTACGTTGGTAAAAAATACTGAGTTGATATTCAAAAAGAGGTGCTTGGAGCCTCCCTGTTAAGGTGGGGGACAGGTGCTGGAGGCTTTTAGTGGTGCTGAGAAGAACCAGAAGAGCGGCCGCATGCGGGCAAGTCTGAGAACCAGCTCTCCAGCAGCTGAGAACATCCGGGAGACTTGACCCATCCCTCACCACATGCTTGAAGGCCCGTTTTCCAACCCTTTACCCCATGACCTCAATACAAACGAATGGGGGCCCAGGGGGTCCCACAGCTGCCCCTTGCCCTGTACCAAGAGGTCCCAGCCATCTCCGGCTCACACCACACAGCAAAGCCCAACCTTGCTCTTTGGCCACGTGAGGAGGGAGAATCCAGCAGAAGGAAGGATTAGGTCATCCAGCAAACAAGGCTCCGTGGGCCAACTGCTCTGTGCTCACCAGTTCTGTGCCCTGGGGCTGGTGGCTCTGTCCCCCAAAGCTCACCAAGCCTGGCCTGTTCTTATAATTTGGGTTTCCAAAATATCCCCTCTTGAGAGAAGACTTCCCTGACCAATGACCATTTTATTACCCTGTTTTTTCTTCTTATCGATTTGTTGACTTGTCTGCCTTGGGTTTCTCTGTGTGTGTGTGTGTGTGTGTGTGTGTGTTGAGAGAGAATGAGAGAGAGAGATTTGGCTTTATTCGGTGCTCTGAGCAGGGCAGAGTGCTAGAGGTGAGGTCTCCCAGCCTCTCCCCCGCGGACCTGAGAACTCAGGAGTTCTGTGACTAAGGGCGGGCTGATCGGCCACGCGTGGGTCCAGCTCCAAGAGAGAGCACGGGCCCCAGAAACAGTCATGTGGTCTCATGAAGAGATCCCAAATGGAAAGCCTCCCTGGGCCCCCAGATGGCCCTCCTCATGCTGACCAGGGTATTCCCATCCCGATCACAGAACACGCTAGAAAAGAATCACACCTTTCCGCTTTCTCCCTCACCTGCCAGAAATGGGAAGAAGCACAGTCAACAGAAAACAGGCTATAAATCCTGCTCTGCCAGTCAGGTTCCGAGTGGAGAAGTGAGCGAGTGAGTGAATGAAAACCTCTACTAGTTTAAGTGGGTTTCGCTCATCATTCGGTTTCTTCCCTGGAATATATGACACTCGGAGCACTGGGCAGACCCCAGTGAGGTCTGAGCTTTGTCCCCTCTCCAGAAGCCGGCATTATGCGGGACCACAGTGCTCTGGAAAGCTCATCAGAGGTGACCTTGGCATCCCAAGGGGAGCTGGTCCTTCCTCAACCTAATGAGGGACCAAGGAGACAACCCTATTGAAATTCAAGTCCCAGGGAGACTGGAGTAGCTCAGAAGGTGTTGAAGAAAGGCTATAGAGCTACATCCATTGAAATATGTTTACTGCTATTGGATGCTTTGTGGCTTCCCTTGTGACATTGTTGAAAGATCTAAATACCCACCGTGCATCGCAGGGAACACGCAGCCCAGGCCAATTTAGCTGATCAAATCTTGGCAAGTCAGCAAGTAAGGACCATATTGACATTTAAAACATTAGAGGCGATCTCCTGGTCTGCTCTGGCCGCCTCCCCAGCTGGCTGGAGAGATGAAGTGTGCCTCCAACCCTGGACCAGCTGGGTCTCTTGCAGATAAGCCATCTCTTTGTCTTGTCCTCGCCTTGTGCAGCCGGGACGGGGATTGCCGTGCTGAATGACTGCTGACAAAGGAAGAAACCGACTTGTGACCCAGTGTCCCAAATTCCCATCCTCAAGATAAGAGTGGGCAAACACTCAGATCTATAAATAATGCTTCCTGAAGCACCTCACAGACTTGGCAGGCGTGGGCGTCTCACTTGTCTCTTCCCCAGCGTGGAGCTGGAGGGCTCTCCCGCTGGACCTTTGGAAGCCCACATGCAGGAGCCCTTCTTGCCTTTCTCTACCTTGCGCTGAGCCAAAAGCACAGGACCTTCAGCAGCCATGAGATGGTTCTCATCCTTCCACTCGCCTGCAGCCATGCAGCTGCTGGAAATTAACTTGGGTGCAGAGGAGCCCTCCTTAAGGTCTCTGATCCCCAGTTCACCCCCAGTTAGGGTGAGGAGCCTCTACCAGGCTGAGGGAGAACATGTCCAGAATTCCAGGCATGGCGTACCCCTGCGTGACTTCCCACCTGCTGATGCAAGCGGGAGGCAGGGGCGTGTCCCTGTCTCTCTCACTGCCATAACCAGTCTGTAGTTACTGGACTCGGTCTTTGTCTTGGTTCTTTCCTCAGCTACCAAAGAGATCATTTTTTGTCATAGTTTGTAAGGCATTTTGTTCTCTCCTCCTTCTCTGATAATGTTCATCATCAGCTTGAATTCAGAAGAGATGCCCAAAGTGACACCAGCCCCTGGATAAACACCACTGCCTGGTGCCCCCATGACCTGATGATGACAGGAACTCACAATTATAGAATGTTCGCTGAGCCAGGCTCTATGGAAAAGCCTTTAGAGGATTTGTCTCTTTTAATCCTCGCAATAACCGGATGGAATACAAACTAGTATTACCCCCACGAGGAAATGGGGGTCAAGTACCTGGCCTGGGATCACAGAGCGAGTGAGTAGTGGGACCAGGGCTTGGAACCAGGTAGCCTGGGCTCCTCACCACAGAGCCACACAGCAGCAGGATCTGCAGACACAAAGAGCGCCTGGCCAGGACATCCCCCTGGAGGAGTGATAGCACAGCCACAACCACGTGAATGTCAGAGGCACCGGCTGTGAACTGAGATGAACCCCACAAAGTGATCAGCTCTTGGGGGCCACAGAGTCAGCACAAGGGTGGAGCTGGAAGGAGCCTGGGAAAACTCCAGGACACCATCCCCTCCTTTTACAGGTGAATTACAAGGACGCTTAGGCCCCACATTTTAGCTGGTGAAGCATCCAAGACCATGTGGGAACAGCCCTTCTGCCTGTGGCCCCCACTTTGGGGTCGGTACTCCAAGCTGACTGGGGCAAGAGAAATCAGCTTGTTATGGATGGGATCTGCTCAAGGTTTGGTTCAGACCCAAATATGCTGCCTTTTTCCAGAATTGGCTCAGCCCTCTGGAGGCCCCCCAAGTTGAACATGGCGGTAGGGTAGCCTCCAGACTGAGAGGCTGCTGGTTACAACATCTGCCCCCTAGACCCGGCAATGAACTCCCCCTCTTTACGGCTGAGTTTCTTTGCAGCCTCTTCTCTCCTGCAATTGCAAGCTGATAAGAGGATTTTTATTCACCATCTTCACTCCTGGTAGTTCTATTTCCATGGCTACTCCATGAACACTCAAGCTTTGCTTACATCCTCAACGGGCTGAGCTGCCAGCCCTAAAAATCCTGAACCAGAAGCCCTTGTTGGTCAGGCAACTTCTATCCTGGCCTTTCCTGTAGCCCCCAGCCCCAGATTAACCCATTATACGCTCTCAATATCATCCAACACTTATCTTTCACAGCACTCATCGAAGTTGTGAATCACATAGGGTGTATGGTTTTTCTATTACTTACCTCTCACCCCAGGCTTTAAGCTCCATGAGGTAAGAAGCCAGGTCGGTTTTATTCATAAGAATATCCCTGAACTCTGAGCACTGGGCTGACCAGCATGGAGAAGATGCCCAGGAAATTGTTGTCGGATGAATATGTAGGAGGGTGGATGGATGGATGCATGGATGGATGGATGGATGGATGGATGGATGGATGGATATTGAGAGAGTGAGTAGGAGCATTTCTAGGATGCCAGATTACCAGAACGGTCTCTGAAGCTGAACAACATCCCACTGTGCAGAAAGGTGAGGGTAGGAGGTGCCTTCATTCTTTCCCCACCTTCCTTCTCCATCTGCAGTCTCTCCTGCTACAACCCCGGAAGCCTCCTGCTAAAAATGCCCCCGAATGCTTTCATTTCTAACCAGCAGCCCCTTGGGTTAGTGGCAACCTCAGGTGGTTGGTGAATGATACTACATTCTCTCTTCTACTCATTTGGATGTTGCCCCTCCTTCCTTTGCCTGCTGCCCCAAGGAAGGCTTTATGGAGTATCCCATTAACCGGGGGGAAAACAAATGAGCGGGCTGGAGCGGATGGCCTTCATGCACTACCCAGAAGGAGCACAATCTGGGGTTGATGCTTTATCTTGTGGTTCTCCCCAGGAGAGGAGGTAGATGGAGAAGAGAGAGGATACTCTATTTGGAGAGACACCGGTTTCCTCCTGCCACTTCTCCGCTGGGGACCCATGGGACTCTGTAGGGACCTTCTTCAAGCCCTTGGTGCAGGGTCTAGAACAGTGTGAGGAACAGACAGGGCATTTACAGAAGCTTTTCCACAATCATGATGGCAAAGAAGACCATAAGGACACTGACACTATTATAGAAAGTAAAGGCTCTCAGGAGCGCCTGGGGAGCTCAGTTGGTTGGGAGGCCGACTCTTGATTTCGGCTCAGGTCATGATCTCAGGGTCGTGGGATCTAACCCTGCTCAGATTGGAGTATGCTTGGGATACTCCCTCTCCCTCTCCCTCTGTCCCTCCCTGCTCACGTGCTCAAATAAATAAATAAATAAATAAATAAAATCTTTGAAGAAAAGAAAGAAAGTAAGTAAAGGCTCTCCTCCCCACTCCTGTTCTAATTTGGGCACCTACTAAGTGCCAAGCCACTGTCTGTGTTATTTCATGGAGTCCTGCCATCACCCCGTTGTATGGACAAGAAACACAAGGCCTGCAGAAGCTCAACACCTAGCAGGGCAGCGGTTCAAACCCACTTGTGGGCCATGCTTCTGTTTCTCTGTTCCCTGGAACCTTGAAGGTAGAGGCCCTAGACGCCATTCAGTTCACCTCCAACCTAAGCAAGAATTCACTCCATAATTTCCCAGGATCATAGGTGGCCCAGGAATCCCAGGTAGGTATCCTGCCTGCCTACTCCAGGGTGGTGCTAATTGTTCTCTCCTCCTCCTTAACCACTTTTAAATCCAGTATTCCTGTAACTTTCTCCATTTTCATTTGGGCTCAGCCCATGGGTCAGGGCTCCAAGTGCTGGGAGCTCTGGGGGACAGCCTTGGCAGGAGGGTTCCCCAACCAGCCAGGCTGACGACCCCCCCCCCCCACTCTGCCACCGTCTCTTGAACTACACCTGTACCCTCACCCTGGGCTCCGCTGAAACCCACCCCCCAGCACTTGCATCAGGGAAGCAAGCCTCTACCTAGCATGGGGTGAAGGGTGGTAGCCTTTATCTTGATGTTCCTCCTACCCTACTCCCACCTGCTTTTCTTTTTTTTTCTTATTTAAAATTTTTTTATTTTTTATTTTTTTATTATTATGTTATGTTAAACCTTTTCTTAAACCTTTTCAACCTGGCTAGTGAGGAGGGGGAGGTGCTCCACGGGCTGACAGCTCTCCTCTCCCCCCCTCCCTAGGTAAACTGCTGTGGGGGAAGCAGGGCACAGGGAGGGGTGGGCTGGTCCGGAGGGCACCCAAGCACAACACCAGCTTTGCCTGTGGGTGCTGCCTGCCCTCTCCTCATCCCTCAAAAAGCAAGGTGGGGATGGGAAGGAGGCGGGGCTCGGAGAAGGGGTGCACCAGCCTCACCTTGGCCCTGCTGACTCTGCAAAGCTGACTCCACAAATCTGGCTCCACCGGCCCCAGCCCTGCATGAGGAGTCGCTGGGGCCGCGGCGCTCCCTCCACCCCACGTGCCTGCCTGCCCTTCCGCAGCCCCTGGCCCGGCCACGCTGGCCGCCGGCCATTTTCCCTCCTCACCCCACCGCCTCTGCAGTGCAGACCCTCCCCTGGCCGAGACCACAGCCCAGCGGCCACGCACCATCACTGCCCAGAGCCAGGGGCAGCTAGCACGCACCCAGCACGGGCGCCACATGGCTGGGACAGGATCCCTGCCCTCTAGGGGCTTCTCGTCCACAGAAGCCGCGGACTTTATGTGGGGGGAGCAGTCTCTTTCCTGGGGAGACCTTGAATTGCACACGGAGCCTTTGAAACACGTGCCCAAGGTGGGCTGTGGGGCCACGCGCCCACCCTGCCACCATGGCCAGGCTGCTCCGGCCTCTCCCGCCCACGGTCCCCTCGAGATCCCTCCCTCCTCTTCGACCTCGGTCCTATAAGACAACACTCTGTTACCCCACGCAGCAGCCAGCCTTCTAATGGCCCGAGACACTTGATGCTAGGGCTCATCTCAGTTCGGGGTCCCAACCTGGCTGTAAGCGCCCCCAGGGCAGCCAGCGCCTCAGCCACCATGCATAAGGAGAGGTCAAGAGACAGCTCTGGGAGGGGTCATCGGGGCCGCCGCCGCTAACCCCGCGGGTGGGAGGCGATGTGGCCTGGGAGTGGAGCTTCCAACCACCGGGTTTTGCGATGGGGGGACCGGGTGGGGAGCGGCCAGAAGGCCCCAGCGCAAGGGCAGGAGTGTCCCTTTGCCGATCGCCTTCTGGGCAAATCCATTCATTGCAGGGGCAGCCGAGGCAGCGGCCAAGCTGGCTCACTCCACCCTGGGAGGTGGCCGAGCAACGCCCGAGGAGCCTTGGGAAATGGGCGAAGTGGTCAGACTGGTTTCCGGAGCCGAGCTTGGAATCCACGCGGGCTGGCAGGCATTGGTGGGGAGGACTGAACCCTGCCAGCGGCGTCAGAGGCCACCCCGGACGCGTTGTTTTCCACCCTCCAAGGCGACCCTGCGGGGTGGGGGTGGGGGAACAGCAGGCGTCCAGTTGGGGAAACCCAGTCTTCCTGCGTGTACCTTCAAGCTGGCCGCTCCCCACCCCGCTGGTGCCCAGCCCCCTCCCGCCGTGGCCCGGTGTTGGCCAAGAGTGCCGGAGGCGGGAGCTCCCGATCCACAGCGAGCCTGGGCTTTGAGCTTGGTATTTGAAAGAAGTAAGAGGAGGACAGAGGAGTGCGAAGAAGAGTCCAGCTCTGCCACTAACCTTCTGAATGACCTTGCACCAGTCACCCCCTTCTCCCAGCCTGTTTCCTAATCCCCCACTGTCCCTTCCAGTCAGACACTCATAGGAGTCGAGGTGGACCCGGTGGGTGCAAGGGAAGGAGGGCGCCACAGCTGGTGGCCATGTGCTCCCACAGGGTTGGGCAGTCCCAAGGAAACTCAACTAGTTGCTGGGGACCGTGGGCAACCCCATCCCACTCCCAGGCGCTGGAGCCTCGGGGGACGGGAAAATGGAGTCTTCAAATTCCCTACCACGCAGTAGCGTGGCACTGATGGCTAGGCTGGCAGGCGCCAGGTTCTCCCGGGCTCTCTGGGCTGAGGAAGGGGTGCCTCCCCCTCCCACACACACCCCACAAACCCCTAGGTCTGGAAGTCCAGTGCAGGGGCATTGAGGGAAGGGGCCGAGCAAGCTGGGGGACTGGAGCGAGACAGCACTGCCATCCCGGAAAATGGAGTGCCAAATTTCCCGTTTGCAGCAGCTGCTGGGCAGCTAGGGGGGTCTCGAGAGCCGCCCATGCTGCGGTCTTCTTTGAGGTTCCTCGGTGGAAAAACGGGGGCGTGGGGTTGGCACTACGCGGGGGCCGTGGGGGCTCCTGGATTAGTGACCCCCCCAACCAACCCAATCGGAAGAGAGAAGGAACTCAGAGCTAGAAGAGTGCCCAGCCCTCGGCACCGCCGCGCCCGCGGGGGACCCCCCTTCCCGCAACAAGGGTGGGCTGCAGCGAGGGCTCGGGTCCAGCCCTGCGACCAGCCGTGGAAGGGGGTCCCGGTCGACCCGCCGGGGCTGCGCGAGTGGCCGTCGCACGCGGAGCCTCCTTGGGGTTGGGGGGGCACACCCGCCCCCCGAGAGGGGAGGGGCGAGGGCCGGGGCCCCGGAGCCCCGGGGCCCCCAGGCCGCCCAGCCCGGGTGGGCTGCAGGGGCCCCCGTGGGCCCGGGCCGGGCTTTGTCTGCGGCGGCTCGGCTTTGGGAAGGCGCCAGCCTGGGTACAAGATGGCGGGGAAAGGGTGGGATCGCGGGCGCTCGCCACGCGGAGCGGCCCCGCTCTGCCTGCATTGCAGCAGGGGGAGGGGCGGGGGGCGCCAGCGACCCCGCGCGCCCCCCCGCCCCCGCTGCGGCCGCCAGCCGACACCCCCGCCGGCGACCCTGCGCCCCTCCGTCCCCGCCGCCTCTGTCTGGCGGCGGCAGCCTGCGCCTCACTCCGCAGAGCCCCGGCCGCGGCAGCTGCAGAAAATGGCTGCCAAAGCGGCGCCAGTCGCCACGCTGCCACGGGCGGGGGGCGGGCGCCGCAGCCCACCCGCAGCCCCGCTCCCCTTCCCTCGCCCGGGGACTCTCCGCCCGGGCGCCGGGACCCTGGCGGGCACCGGGGGAGCAGGGGCCGGAGTGGGGGCGAGCGGGGAGGGGGAGGGGCGGTTACCTGCCGGCGGCGGGGGGGCGCGCGGGGAGGGGGGTGGCAGGAGGACAGTGCAGGGAGGGCGCTCTTGGTCTGCCCCCATCCCTGCATGCCCCGAGCCCTCACGAGGTCGCGGCTCCCGGGTGGGGAAATGCTAATGGGCTGTTGACCTCCGTGACCGCGTGCCGCCCCCACCCATGTAGATATCCCTGTCCTCACCCCCACCCCCACCCGGGCGGTGCAGCTGGGCTGGCCCGCCTTGACGCCCCCCGCGCAGAAAAATGAAAATTAAATTAAAAGCCGTGTGTGTGCCGACTACAAAACCACCCAAGCCCGGAACTCCGCGGAGAAGATCCGGGTGGATCCTCCGGCGCCATGAACTGCAGCGGCGGCGGTAGCTCAGCAGGTGCCGCGCGCCCACCCTCCTCTCCGCAGGGAGCCGCTCCCCGACCCCCGCCTCCGCCCAGCCGAGAGCAGCCCGCGCCGCCGAGGCGCCCGCGGCCACCCTGCAGCTCCCTGGCACCCGGGCCCAAGCACACTTCTTTGGGCGCCAAGGGGAGCCCGGGGCTCCGGAGAGGGGCGCCCAGGGCGAGCTGGAGACCCTAGCGCGAACTCAGGACAGGGCCGGGGGGCGCACCAGAGCGGGGAGGAAATTGCCCCTGGAGTCGCGGGCTTGGGGTTGTTGAGGAATAAACGAAAAGTGCGAACCGAGGGCCCGTGGGTGAGGTCGGACTCCGGAATCGGGACCGCTTGGTGAAGTAGAGAGGGTCCGTAGCCCCCCTTCTCCCAACCCGGAGGACCCCAGGCCCAAAGCGGCCGGGCCGCCGGGGAGAGGTGTGTCTGTAAGTCTGGGGCTTTATTTTTCCCTATCTGCAAGTTTCTCTCTCACCCCTCCCGCCAACCGCGTTCTCGATTCCAGCGATTTCACTACCCCTGGCTGGAAAACTCAAATTCAGTAAATAAGAGGGCAGAGACCAGGAGCCAACAGGTCAGGTAAAGGCATTTCCAGATTTGAGAGCGGCTTCTGCTCCTGAGGTTTAAGAGTAGAGAAGGGGCGCACTTAAGGAGGCATGTCCCTGTGCGGGGAGAAGTCGGAGGATAACTGGGGACCTGCACCCCCTATCCCCCGCTGGACGAAGGTATCCATGTATCTAAGCACACAGAAACCTGGGAATGGGGATTTAATATAAACGACCTGGCTAATTGGGCGTGGGCAGGCACAGGGCAGAGATGGGCTACGCGGGGGCACTGAGAGGCTACGCCCGGGCATCCACGGATTTTCCAGTGCTCAGAGAGGTCTCCATGGCACAGGTCCAGCGCGGGGCGCAGACCTAGGCAAACCTTCCGCCCCGAGGGCATCCTCAGTCCCTGCACGGGAGGGAAACTGCTTTCTGTTAGGCAAAACACCGTGGCAGCGTATCGCAGCCAAGGTCAGGGAGGGATACGTGCTGGCACCAAGGGCTGCTGCGGCCGCAGAGCTTCCTTCCGCAGAAACAGCGAGGAGGAGGCGGCCGAAGCTAACTCGATCCAGCAGGCAGCGCCCTCCCAATCTCGCACCTGCATTCCCTGGCAGTGCCCGTTTCCGACACCTTACCCCGGGAGGGGCCAGGTTGGGGGATTTGAGGTTTGGAAAGGAAGGAGGGCGAGGGCAGGGAAGGATGCCCGAGAAGAAGCGGAGGTCAGGCGGGTCATCGCGCCCCGTTCCCCATCCCCCACCCGAGCCCGCCTCCTGTGCGACCCCCACCTGCACCGTGTTCCAGGCGCAGGCTTCCCAGTAGGGGGCATCGCTCCGCGCCTCCGCCAGGCGGCTGCCCTAGAGAGGCGAGCTCGGTCACAGGCGAAGTCCCCAGGGCGCTAGGGTACCCATTGTCTCAGCTTTCCTCTTTGGGTCCCTGGGGAGAGGAGCGAATCCCCAGGGGGGTACCTAGGGCCGCAGCGGCGTAGCTAGGAGGACCGGCACTGTGGAATTGGCGACCGCCCGGGAGGGGTCAGCCGGACACCTGTGTGTGCGTGCGCGCGCGTGCGCGCGCCTATGAACGTGAGGGAGGGGGCGAGGGGCGCCCCGGAACCGCGGTGCCTCCGCTGCCTGAGTTTGAGGCGAACCGGAGCCTCATACCCAGAGGAACAGTGACGTCTTCTGCCTCCGTGGGCTCCCACCCCGCGGGTGGGCCCAGAGCTGGGCACCTGACCTGCATCCCGCAGCTACCGCTCCGGTGCATTCTGCCTGGAAACCCGAGGATGGCTCTTTTGGAGCATTTTCCCTTCCGCACGCAGGGTTGTTCCCCCCCACACACTTCCCCTCAACAATTGGCAGGTTTTTAAAGTAACCTTTAAATGAGACATCGATTCATCATTATTATGATTGCATTCAGAAATCCAGCCCGAAGGGAAACCCCGGGAAATGGTAATTTGGTGGTACCTAGGGCTGTTTGTGGTTTAGCACATCCCGAGCCCCGCAAACACATTTCTTTGGCAGCTAATTGCTCTGATTACCTTTGGGGCGGGGGAGGTGAGTGTGTGGGGGGGGGGGGCTTCGGACTGTTCCCGGTGCCCCGGGGGGGCCCCCCTTGGGCTGACGCTGCGGCGGCCACTGGAGCCGCGCCCCCCCCCCCCCCCCCCCCCCCGTCTCCAGTTCCCCTCCCGCATCCGGGCCTTCCGGCTCCTCAGCCGCCGTCCGCTGGGTTTGGGGAGGGGGGTGCGTGGGGTGTGATGTGGAAGCGTGCGCGGAGGGGGCGAGGACAGGCGGAGCGGGAGGAAGAGAATGACAGCGAGGCGGAGGGGGAGGGGGACAACCGCGCGCAGAAAACTTGGGGGAGAGGGTGCAGGCAAAAACGGGGGTAGGCAAGGAGGGGGTGCCGAGGCGAGAGGCGGGGATGCCGGGGGAGAAAGAAAGGGAGGGGGCGGGGAGCGGGAGGGGAGCGGGCGGGGGCGGCTGGCTCGTTTCCACTCGTGAGAGCCGGTTGCTGAGAGACGCGCGGGCCAATGAGCGCGCACCAGCTCAGCCCGGCGCCCGCCGCGTGCCCTTATATGGTGAGGCCGCTCGGCGGGCGCTCGCGCACATCGCCATATAAGGGCAGGAACCTAAATACAGGCTATACCTTGTTCTCTGCTCGCCCGGCCGCGGCCCCGGCGATCGATGAGCGCGCCGCCGAGCGGGCTGCGGCGCGCGGGCTCCGAGCACGGGCGGGAGAGGGCCGCGGCGGCCGCGCGGCCGGGCCAGATGTGGTCGGCGTAATGGCAGCTCGGGCCAGCTGTGGCGCTCGGAAGGAGTCGCCCGCCGCCGCCAGGCAGCCCCCTTCTTTCCTCCCGCTCCTCTACCCACCCACCCCCGCACTGTTTCCGAGGTGCAAATGCAAATGAACTGGGATTGAAATCTAATTGCTTTTGTTTAAAAAATAATAATAATGTGAGCGAGTCTGTGTTGAGTCTGAGCAAAGGCCCAGAATCCCGAGAAACCGAGCCCAACGCCTGGGGGGCAGAGGTTGGGGAGGAAAGAGAACTGGACTGTGATTTGGGGATTGGGGTCCTCCAGCTGTCTGCTGAGGCCTGGCCCATCGTGCAGTCACCTGAGATCCCGCGCCCCATTTCTCCGATCCCTTCGGCGCCAGGCCTGGCCAAGGTCCCAGGCTGGGGCTCAAGGGTTGGGAGCCGCGTGGGGCCGGGAGCGGTGGTGGCGAGGACCCACGGGATCCGTGCCCGCGCTGGCGCGGGCTGCCTGGAACCAGCCAGCCGGGGGGGCGGGGGGGGGGGGGGGGGGGGGGGGGAGAAAGAGAGAGGTGAGAGGCGTCGCTGTCATCTCTCTCCACTGTCTCTGTACCGTCCCTGCTCCCTGACGTCAGGCCGAGCCCTGCCCGCAGTGACCAGCCCGGCAGGTCCCTGATCCAGCTACCGGATTGGGCCCTTTCGGCAGGATCAGACCGCTGAGGGTGGGAGGGGCTGCAGGAGGTCTCCATGAGTGGAAAGTTTGGCGCAGGGTGGAGCCCCTGGTCAGCCCATCCACCTCGGCCATCTGGGCTCCTGCCTGTGCGGGAGACCCCAGAATCTTGTCTCCAGCAGATTGCTTGCCTTCTCCCTCCCCACTTCTGGCCAGTCCCCTTGCCCATCAGGAGAGGGGCTTTAACCTCCTCCTGGTCGCAGGAGTGGCCCCTGGTCAGGATGTCTGGAGACGAAAGAGGAGCCTCAGTCTGGGACCTGTCCCGTGCTGATGCAGTGTCCCCCTGCCTGGGCAGCACAGCTTCCCGTTGTGGGTGAATGTTGTTGGAAATCCCAAATAGCCCACCCAGCACCCCCACACACACACACACCGTGTTTGGGGCTAAGGCCTTTCCCACCATTTGCTGTGGGCATGGGAGACTCCCAGAGACCCCTGGCTCACCAGCAGTGTGCAGATCCTGGAAAAGCGTATGCGCCTGAATCAGTGGCCTCTGGAGTCCGAGAGAACCCTTGCTGGGCACAAGCTCCAAAGGTCCCTCAGATCCCCCTCTCCGGCCAGTTTGAAATGGGGCTGTATTGATCTGCCTTGGTTTCCCCCGTGCCTGGGAAGCCCCGGAGAGCACCTCTCCCTTCTGAAGAGGCCATTTCCAGTAGCATGATGCCACCTATAGAATGTACCTGGAATTAGTCCGAGCTGCGGCGATGCCTCCAGCAGCGTGGCGCTGGTGAAGGACTGGAGGGAAGATAATGCCCTCTGTTGTCCTTGACCGAGGCTGGGGAGGAGAAGGGATTGGAGAGGTGGTCTGGACACCCAGAGCTTCCTCCAGGACCCTTTCTCTTGCCTTCCTGGGTCCCCTAGCTAGGTGTTCAGTAGTTCTGTGCCTGGCATCATTGTTGGGGAAACTGAAACTGATACCCGCACAGCTGGGACAGGAATGCACCTGCTCTCCATAGGAGTCCCCTTGCTTTCCAGACAGTTGCACCTCCAGGGTTTTGTGTGCTGGCTGAGGCGATGGGCCAGTGGTCAGCCATCCATGGTTAACAAGTATTTTCTAAAGGTTCTGGAATCCTGCCTGAATGACCCCACGTGTATGGAATGTGAGGACTAGACGCTGCTCTAAGGCTACCTGGCTTCAAATGATCGTTTTACAGGGAGAAGCTGAAGTCGGGGGAAGGAAACGGACTCACCCAAGGTAACTCAGCTAGCCAGGAAAGACCAAGCTCAGGGCTGGACCCAAACCTTTTAATTCCCAATCCACTGGTCTTTGGATTATGCAGACGCATCTAAGTGGTAGCCGGGGCACAGCCTTCCATATCAGCGTGGCTTGGGAGTCCAGGAGCCCTGCCGCTGGTGCATGGAGGGAGTCCCATGGTGGCTGCCTGACTGGCTGTTCCAGCGCTTGGAACTGAGTCATTGATGGCAGCCAGTCACTCCGTCAGAGCGGCTGGGGTGGATGGGGACTAGAGGCAGGAAAACTCTGTAGAATTCTGGCTCCAGGCTGCTGGGCTCCTGGTCTTGCTGGAATCTAGGATGTCCAAGAGCCAGCGACACTCCCCTTGCCATCCTGGCTCTGTCATGCCAAACCCCAAGATCCAGAGCAGCAGCAGGGCCATACCTGCCTCCCTGCGGAGCCCGGTTCCACCCTGAATCTCCTCTTAGGCCCTCAACTCCTGGGTGACAGACTTAGGTCAAGCCCTGTCCTGTGGCTGAACTTGGTCACTGGCAAGTTACTTAGGCTCTCTGAGCTGGTTTCCCCATCTTCAGATGAAGTTAAAAAAGCCTCCTTCTAAGGGCTGTGATGAGGAATAAAAGTGAAGAGTTCGGGAAGCATCCAGTACAGAACTTGGCATGGAGCAACCCTTCCTCGCAGATGGTAGCTACACCTGTCCACTCCCACCATTCCAGCAGACCCTCTTGTGCCGGTCTGGGCGCCAGGCTCTTGGATACAAATGACCGTAAAACATCATGTACATTTGATCCATATAGAAACAGGTACTTGCAAACACTCCCCAGCAGGCTCCCCTGGGCAGTTGTCTGGTGGGTGTCAGCTCCAGCCTCCTCCCTAGCCTCGCATAAATTCCTCCTATTAGCTTCCCCAGCTTCTGCCTGGCTCCATCCTCAGCCCTGTCCCACCCCTTGCGACACCCAGGACCCAACATTCTATCCCTAGGCTGGCTTCCCTTGAGCATTCATGGAAGCTCCAGTGTAGACAGCCCAAGGATCTTTTTCTCCAGGGAAGGTCAGTGCCCGCATCCACAGAGGCTGGAAAAAGTACTGCCTTACTCTAGGAATCAGCCTGGGACCCTTTCCTCACCTTGGAAAAACAGCAGTGGGTCTGTGTGTGTGTGTGTGTGTGTGTAGTATGGAGTCCTGCTTTCCAGCAACTCAAAATCCTCTCCATGTGGGTCCATTACAAGTGCCTGGCAAGCAAACAAAACGGGAAAGAACCTGCCCATTTGGCAGGTGGGAATACTGATTTTCCAGAGAGGAGTCTGATCTTGCAAGGTGCAAGCGCTGGAGGGGCTTCCCTGGATTCCTCTGAACTTGGAACAGGGGCTGGGCAGGGTTGACGGCCCCAGCTGGAGGGGACCACCGGGATTAGCCCACAGGCGCTCAGTACCTGATGGACGGTGCGCAGGGAGAGGAAGAAGCTAAGTCTGAGGCTCCGAGCCATCTCCCCCAAGGCATCTCTCTTCCATTTCCGCGCCCTTTCTCCCTTTCTCTTCCCCCACACTTGTTCGGGGCACGCCCTCTCCTTCGGACTCGAATCCCCGCGTGGCTGCCAGCTCACCCCCCACGCCGGGCGCTGCTGAGTGGTGCGGGCTCGGGTAAAGCCCCGCTAGACTCCGCGGCCCCCCGCGCCCCCTGCGCCCACCCTCTGCATTTCACCTGGACACGACCGCGCCGCTCGAGCGGGGCAGAGTGGGCGAAGGACTTTTCGCCTGGCGGGACTCGGGGATTCGCTCTTAGAAATTCCCGACTTCGGGAGGAAAGCTTCCCACCCCGCTGCCCCGCACCGGGGCCGCACCACACTGGGGCCTGCGTCGGCGGCTCCAGGGCCGAAGCCCTGCGCCCCGCACCCCCAGCCCGCCCGCGCCCTTCCAGCCGCGCCCGCAGCGCCCCCTTCCGCGTGGGCTGTTCTGTGTTCCCGGAGCTCAGGGGCCCAGGTGGCTCCCGCTCTGGGGCAAACGAAGCAGTTACTGCGGTCCTTGCAGGCGGGACGGCGCCCCCCTCAGGAGGAGAGGCTGCTTGCGGGCCCAAGAGGTCCAACCTCTCCCCTCAGCTCGGGGGCGGGCGGGAATGGGGAGTAGAGTTCTGGGACCCAGCGCCCGGAGGCTGCTAGAACATCCGAAGCGGGCGGGAGAACGAGGTCGGCTGGAGACCTTCTCCTGCAAACTTAAAGCGGTTTCGGAAGTTTAAAATGACAAGGCCCCGCAAGGCACTCCGCTGGCGCCTTTCTCTACTCTTCATCCCGTGTCCTCCCTAGTCTCCGAAAAGGAGAAACTGAGGCTGGGACTGGGATCCCAACTCCCCTGCGTTTGGCAGCCAGGAAAAGTCTCGGGGGGCGGCCAGAATATCTTTGCTTGGGTATTCTAGGGGTGCCCTTCCCTCCAGGGAAGAAGCTGTGATCGCTCCCACACCGCTGGAAAGAACAGGATACCTCTGAGGTCGGTCTGCACCACCCGGGGAGGCGTAAAGAAGTCAAGATAGAAACGGCACCTAAAAGGCAGCATGAATGAATGCCGAAGGAGATGGAGCGAGGACTACCTGTCCCAACCCAGCCCCTCCCGCACCCCCACAGTCCCAGTGGCACCGTCCCTCCTTCCTGCTGAAAAGGCTAGTCCTTCCCTGGTGGGACTAGTTCTCTGCCCATTTTCCCTTCTGCCGGCTCCTCTCTGCAGGTTGCCCCACCCCGCAGCAATTCCTAATCCACTTTGCTCCTGCATCCCTGATTTTAAAAGGAACTTAAGAATTATTTTATAAGAAGTGACCGCAATGGTGGCACCTTGGTGGCAAGCCCGAGTCGCCACCACCTCCTTAATAAACATAAAACTTGCATCTTTTGGGAAGAGATAGGGAGTTCTTGTCCGCAGCAGGATGAGGGGTCATGGGCGGGTCTCCCGCCCTTTTGCACTGTGCTCCTTCTCTGCACTGTCTACTGGGGGAGGGGAGACAGTGGCCTCGCCCGGCACTAATTCTGCAGCAAAGATCCTCTGGAGCCCAGAAGTGCCCTGAAAGTGGCCCCGCGATTACAATTCTGGTACAAATTCATTTACCATATTTATTTGTGGATTTTCTCCCTCCCACTCCTCTTCATATTAAAAAAGATCAAAAAGATTTTTTAATGTATAAAAGATGTTTCCTCCACATAGTGCCCTCACCACCACCCACACACATACACCCCCTTTTCCCCCCTGCTTTGAATTCAAAGACTTCTGCCCCAGTCAGCAGGGCGACAATCTCAGAGCAAGGAAGTGCTTCCTCTGATCTGTCCAAAGGGTGGGGAACTGAGTCCTGGTGGGCCAGACCAGAGGCCCAGAGTGCTAGTTGGCCAGACACCTCCTTAATCCATAGCAGCCGGGGTCTACCTTCTCCCCGTCTTACCTTCAAAGTCTGCCTCCAATATCCCCAGCCACAGTCATGCTGACCCTGTTTCTGGGGCCACCCAACCTCCCATGATGGATGGGGGGATAGACAGAGTGTCCTTGGCGGCTCTCACAGCAGCTCAGCCCTTCACCCGTTTGGCCAAAAAGTAGCTAAACTCCAAGGCTGACACTAGAAAAATAATACTTAGCTTTTAATTTCCACTAGTCTAAACTTCTCTCTCCCCAGTCCTGGTCAAGAACCCCACACTCTCTACAAAATCAGTTTTTCTTGCCTTAAGCCTCTGTTTGCTGGATCTCAAGGACTAGCTGAAGAAAAGAAAATTAATTTTGCCTCTGATTGCTGTGTTATTCCAGATAGCTATTATTATGCAAATGAGGGAGTGCGGCTTTCAAGATGAATAAGAACGGTTCCGGGTAGCGGCGCAGGACAGCCCCAGATGTTTGCATAATTACTTGTGCCCCAACTTCGAGAGTGCAAAATGTCAAAGGAGGAAGTTGTGCGGGTAAATACGGTACCACGTTCCCTGAATTTGATTTCCTAGAGAAGGGCGGGGAAGCGGGTCTGAGGCTTTCATCTGCGGAGAGGAAAGGCGTCCCGGCTCTCCCGCTGGGCTGTCCCGGCCGGAGCGGCCGTCTGCGCTTTCCCCCGGGGGCTGAGCCACCCCGCGGCCGAGGGCGGCGGGAGAGACCCGGGTCTCGCCCGGGCAGTGAGGCGCTTGCGCGGGGACGGAGCCGCCGCTGGCCGCGCGCTTTCCGGCAGCCCCGGAACCGGCAACGCGGCTTCTGGGCGTGCGCGGAGCCGGCGCGCTCTGGTCGCGCAGCCTCGACGCCCGCCCGGCCTTGTCGGGCCCCAGACAGCGTCCCCCGCCCCGGGGCAAAGGCTGGGGGTGCACCGCGGGAGCCCCGGCGGGGGGCTGCCAGGAGAGGCGCCGATCCGGACCGGGGACGCCCAATTCCACCGAGGTCCTTCAGAGAGAAGGCGGGACCCATGCGGGCACTGCCGCATTTTGTCCGTCGAATCACGAACGTCTGCCCCGGGGCTTGCCGCTCACCCTCCGCAGTCCCCGCTCTGCCCAGTCCCGCGGAGGGCGGCGCGCCGGCGGACGCCTCCGCTCCCCCAGGTGGTTCGGGAGGCCCCCAACCTGTGCCTCCCCGAATGACCCCGTAGGCTCCTGCACCTCAGTTTCTCTGACCTCTAAAAGGGGAGGCTGGACTGGGCTCTTTTCAGCGTGGACAATCAAATAAGGAGTGGCACTGGCTGAGGGACCTCCAGTTTGGAACTCCTTGAGGTCCCCGGAGTCCCAGCAAAAAGTCACTTCAATTCCTTCCGCTTGGGGGCGAGGTGGGAAGCGAGAAAGAACGTGAAGCTCCAGACGGAGTCCGAGGCGTCCGACAACTTCCCCAGGGCGGAGAGAGCCCGTTGGGGGGGGGGGTTGAGGGGGGATGTGGAGGAGGAGGCGGTGACCCGCGGACTAGCAAGTCTGGCTCCCGAAGTGCCAACCCTGGCGGAACTCGGGTTCAAGGGAGCCAGGAGAGCTCTCTGAGCGCAGGCGCTGGTGCCAGCAGTCCTCGGCCAGCCTCGCCTCGGCGTCTCCCCGGGAGGGTGCGTGCTCCCTGCCTTCCCGACGGGGAGGGTCACGAGACGGGGGGGGGGGGGCGCACAGGCACCGAGTGCCGCGTAACCGCGACGCCAGCGTTCTCTCCGTGCACACAGAATCCGGGGTCAGACTCGCCACCTGGGGCATCCTGAATCACAGGCCGCCGTCCATGGGCCGAGCCGTCAGTGCCAGCGCCCCCGCAGCAGCGGAGTCCACGTGCCCCGGACGTCCCAGGCCAAGAGACTTCTGATAATGCTCTCCTCTTGGATGAGGCTCCGAGGCCTTGACCCCTAGGCCACCCACCTGTCTCAGGCTGCTCTGCCGCCACGCCCGCCGCCCTCCTGCCTCCCGCAGTCTTGCCCGGCTGTGCCTAGACCGTCCGGTCGGAGCCCCTTCCACAGGAGCGGCGGGAACTCAACGCCGGGACCCACCCGCGCCGGCACCTCTTCCACCCCTCGAGACCCATACAGGGGGTGCAGCCGCTCGGTTTTCCCGCCCACCTCAGAGCCATCTCCCCCGTGCACCCCACCGGCCGAGGGTGCCTCCTGGCTTCCGGAGCTGGATTTCGCAGGCAACACCAGGCGGTCTTCCTGGAGAGGATTTGGGGCGGGGGGGCCCGTCCTGCGGCGCGCGTGAGCGCATGCGTGCCGGCTCTGGCGCTGTGCGCGTGCTCCCGCCTCCAGGCACCCGCAGTGTGTCTGGCCTCCGCACTGCGAGGGGCCTCGGGTGCGTTTCTCAGGGAGACCACCTGGTGGGATGCGTCCTGGAGCAGATGCCCTACGGGGGCCAGTCTAGACTGGGGTTTCCGTCTAAAGGGCCGGTGAGCACCCAGCTCCCTCTTCGTGTGTGCCCCTCACGGGAAGTTAGAGACAGCTCAGGCTGACACTGTTGGGGGGGGAGGGGGGTTGTCACCTAAACCAGACCCACCGGGTCCTATTAGCTTGACCTGGAACCAGAGCACCAATAATAGCAACAACCTTAACTAATAATTTGAGCATTTACCTGTGCCTGACAATGACCCCTGCTATCCACCCTGTGGAGTAAGCGTGTGGATACTTTCTTGCTTTTTATAGTTAAGGTAACTGAAGCACAGAGTGGTTAAGTAACTTGCACAAGGGCACACACCTAGTAAGTGGATTTGAATCCAGGCAGGCTGGCCCTGGAGCCCACAATTTTAGCCACCGTGCTCTATGATGAAGGAAAAACAAAGACTTCCACCAACATCTAGCCTGGAGCCCAGTGGACTGGGCTGCTAGAACTCCCTCCCATCCCTGTCATTCCAGTCTCATCTTTTTTTTGCTAAGGGCCCAGAGCAGTATCCCTGCTTAGCAGGACCAGGTTGCTGATTCTGGTGATGAGACCCCTGGCTTCATCTATGGCCATTCCAGGAGGTTCCATGGCCCTTTCTTACCTTGAATTTTTTCCTTAAGCCCTGGAGAAGCTGAAATGTCCAGAGGATCCAAAGCCCCTGATGTGGAGTATTAGAAAGACTTAGGCTTTGGACTTCTCAGGCAGATTACCTTCTGTGTGCCCCTGGGCAGGTTACTTGGCCTCACTGTGCCTCATCTATAAGATGGGAACAATGGACTTGATCTTACCTGGTTGTTAGGAATCTTAACTGGTATCGTGCAGGTGCCACATAACAAGTGTTCAAGGGATGTTGCCTGCCTCTGAGGGGCTGCTATTCCTCCTATGGAGGGGGAAGTCAGGGGGCTTGATTTCAGCTCATGTGATTTCAGGGGTTAGGTGGCTCCTCAGGTATGTGCAGGCTTGTGGGTAATTCTTGGAACATGGTCAGCCCCCCTCTTAGCCTGGGCCGCATGTTCTAGTGTTTTTCTACCAAGGATGGTCTGAAGGTCTACTAGGGAGGAGAAAGTGGGACAAAGGGTGGAACACTTCTTGCTCCGGGGAGTTCACGGGAAGTAGGGAGAGCTCAGGCCGATACTCAGCAGCCTCACCTCCAGTCACTGGCCAGTGTGTCCCGTCCGGGTCGTCGGGACCTCTCTGCAGCTTCCCCCAGTAGCAGGTAATCAGTGCCCTGCAGGCTCAGGCCCTGGCTTGGGCATGGGGGAGGCGGAGGCTGAGGACGCCTGTCGGGTTGTGGAGCCACCGAAAGTAAGCCACCGGCCCCTGTTCCCGCACATGAGGCCACATCCCACTCGGCCACGCTTCAGAGCCACCCGTGCTCGCTTCACAGCCAGCCCCACCATTGCTCCCGAAGGGAACGATTGGGTTCCAAATCCGCCCGCGTCGTGGCCAAGACTAGGCAGGTCCGACGCCCGCCAAGCTGCGGAGTTGAAACGCTCCCAGTGAGCGAGCTGAGGCCCGGCCTCACCCTCCAGCTAGAGGACGCGCACGGGCTTGCTGGTCTGGCCGGTGACCCAGCAGCCAAGCGCCTTGCCCAGCCTGCCCCTCCCCTTCCTTCCCCTCGGACCCCGCCAGGCTCCGGCCTCCCTCCCCGGGTGCTGAGTCCCTTGGCAGCGGGCACAGGGAGGCCTAAGAGGTTCCCTAGCCCTAGGGTGGCCTCCAGGCTCAAATGAGACCGTGACATGGAGCGCAGGGTGGGAGCACCGTCCAGAGACTGGGGCGCAGGGCTCAGCTGGCTCTCAGGTGTGGGGAGCAGGTTAGAGGTCCTTTGTCGGGAAGAGACATCAGGGCTGTGTGCCCAGGTCACCAAAACGAGTGCAGAATTGGGCAAGAGACCCAGGGTTTGGGTAAGCAGGTGCCCCGAGGTGGGCGGGCGCCTGTGTTTCCGTAAACAAAGAAACAGGGCAGCTCATCTCAGGAACTAGGAGTGGAGGGAAGGCTGCTAAGAGAATCGCCGACAATTTCCTTCATAAAAATGCGATCTGAGAGCATTTGATTTCCACTTTCACTCCCCCTTGCCCCCCGCCCCAACACAAGCACTGTCTCCAAAGACACTCAAATTGCAGCCATATGGGGCTAAAGTAATAGGAAGCAGTTACCTTATTTACTGCAGAGGCTGCGCACTCCAACCTGACAACCGCAGCCTAGGGCGCGGAGCAGTGGGATTAAAAGCAGAGGATTCTTGTTCTTTGAAACTTTGTTTTGTTTACTCTCAGGGGTGCACATGGGAAAAGCAATTAACTAACTTTGAAAGAGAAAAGCAGTTGTGTGGAAGAAAGAAGGGAGGTGGCGAAAGTTGAATGATTCAGGAAGGGACATTCAGTAAGAAAGTGGGGAGCGGGTTCCATGTTCTCCTGGTTTCTAAGACTGTGGCACCAGCTGACAAATTTGAAAGAACCCTTGCCCGCTCTGCGGGAATGACGCCTCCACCACCCCCGGGGCTAGCGCCCTCTCCTGGCACGTTCAGGCATCCTCGGTGCCCACCAGGGAGGCCCCAGCTCTGGGTCCTGCCCCACTACAAGCCCATTTCTCAGACTGCTACCTCTCAGTCTTCAAACCTTCCCCGAGCTGAGGTCTCTCAGTGACCCGTTTTCCCACTCTCTGTAACCCTGCTCTATCTGGGACAGCTGGTGGCGGGTGCCAAGCAGGGGTAACACCCCCACCTTGGAGGTTTGCTTTGGTCGGCGGGCAAGACTGAGTCTGCTGCTGAGAAGAACGGGGCTCAATCTGATCTCAGATTATACTATACCTCTTGTTCCCTTCTGGACTGAGTTCTATCTTTGCTGTGGGCTCTGCAGGAACAATTCCCGATGTTTGCAAATCCAGACACCTCACAAGCGATAATTTTGTTCAGAACAAGAGTTTTCACTACCAGGCATAAAGAAAGGCAGAAAGGTGCAGCAAGAAAGCAAGGGGAACATTTCTCGGTACCCCTCCAGAGGAGGGGACTGTGCATAGCCACACCAGGGTTTGCATTTCCCCACTTCAAGCTCCCCAGGCATGTAGGCAAAGAAGGAAAAGGGGGGAGGGGGAGGAAGGAAAAGGGAGAGAAGGAGGGAGAAAGGAAAGCAGGAAGGCAAGGAAGGAAGGAAGGGAAAGAAGGAAGGGAGGAGAGGAAGGAAAGGAGTAGGGAAGGAAAAGAATAAAGAAGGAAAGAAGAGAAACCCTGGGAGGGAGGAGGAACGCTAACTTTTCCAGCGTGAAACTGAAACCATCGACCTCTGCACGCCTCGTGCAAACTCCGGGTCTGTGAAGGCACCCAACGCAAACACAACTCCCGGGGACAGGGCTCCAGAAACCCTATCTGAAGGGAAACCGCCACTCATTGCGGGCGCAGACAGCCTGCGAGGGGTGGGGGGAGGGCGGGAGGCGAAGCGGGTCTGGTCCTCCGGCTGGCCGCGTAGGCTCCCTCCCTCAGGCCTCCAAGGTGGCCCTCGATCCTCCTCCGGCGGCTGGTGCGGGGCTGGGGCAGTCCGGCAACGTCGCCCACGGCGGCCAGCGGATTCCAAGAGGGGACGGGCGGGGCGTGCAGAGCGACCCGGGCCCAGGGCGCAGGGTGGGCTTTCTCTGGGCGGGGAAACCAGACACTTATAGGCTGCTGAGGCCGACTTTATTTTTACTGCCCAAACTGTTGGAAAGTATTTAAGCTTAAACAGAAACAGCTGTATCGCTGGCACCGGCCAACGAAACTATTTGTTACCGGGAATGACTTTTTATGATTAAGGACGCGGCCGTCGGCGGCCTCTCGCGGGCGGCCCGCGCGGGTCGGCTGGGCGATCTGGCCGTCGCCAACTCGCTGTTCGTTAAGACAGAACGGCCAGAGATGAGAATGTTCACCCAGCGCCCACCTTGTAAAGTTTGGGAGCAAGGCCAAAACCTGGAACCCCGCGTTTCCAGGGGCGGGGGCGGGGAGTGGGAGGGAAGGTGGGCTCGGAGCCGCGCCTGTCCCGCGCGCCCAGGACCGCGCCGCGCCTGCCGCCCGCCGCGCACCTAACTTTGGACCGAAGGCCAGTTTTCCGCTCTGGGCTTCCTGCCCTTTCGAGTCAGACTCCTTGGCTCGCCTTTTTTCTCTCTCTCTCTCTCTTCCCCCCTATTCTCCCACCCTATTCTTCGCCAAGGGAAATCGCTTCCAGTCAAGTTTATTACCGATGTTTTAACTAAATCGTGGGTTCCAAGGAGTGGGTGCTGTGACTTGCAGCTTGGGCGGTAAGAGAAAAGGGTCGGGGAGAGCTGGGCCCGGACTTGGGCTGTCACCGACGCCGCCCCAGCCACGGGTCACCGCGAGCTGAGCAAAAGCGTCTGTGAGTGCGTGTGTGCGCACGCAAGGTATCCGTGGCCCGGCCCTCGCCCCCGTTCCTGGACCTATCTTCGCCTGTGAGCCCCTGTCCCTCAAGCAGCACTGGACCCCGCGATGCCCCCTGCCACTTCCCGCTCGTGGTTCTCTGGCCGAGTGTCTGTTGCGCACGTCGGGAAGAGCCGTGGAAAGGAAGTGCACGGCACAGGCCCCGCAGGTCGCCCGGGTCCGCGGGGAGCGGGATGCCCCCACAGCCACTCGTCCCAACCCCAGCCAAGCTCCAGGCTCTGCCTTGGTGGTCGTCCACGCCCTCCCCAACACACCGAGACCCCCGGCAAGGGGTCGGGGCTGGCGACGCGCGGGGCCGTGGCCTGGCGGGGACGAGCAGCACGGACTGGCGGCAGGGGCAGGTGGCTGTGGACGTCGGGGACAGGTCCGGGGGCTGGAAGAAGGCGCGCGACGTCCCCCGCGGGGTCCTGGGGCGCGGGAAGGCTGGACAGGAACAGAGGGTGCCCACTGGGTCTGCGTTCGGCTTCCAAGCTAGGAGCGAGCGCTCGAGCCCAGCTCGCCTCGCAGGGCCCGGAGGGTGGCCGAGGGCAGGGCTGCGCGACAGGAGACAGAGACACAGGCACATTGATTTGTTAGCGGGATGGGGCTGGCGGCGGCGGGGGAGGCCGTTGTCATGGAGACCGAGGGTCGGGTGTGCGGAAGGGGGGAGGGTGTCAAGAGGGGAGCGGGTCCGGGGCGCGAGGCCGGCTTTCGGGGTACCGGTGCGGCCCGCGGCGCCCCAGCACCTGTGCATTGTGCATTGTGCGGCGCGGGCGGCGGCTGGGGGGGAGGGGAGGGCGCGAGTCCGGGCGGTGGGGGTGGGGCGGTCGGGGTCTGCCGAGGGGGCGGGGCCTGGCTGACACCACCTCGGGGGGTCCCAGCGAGAGCCCTGGGGGACGCTGAGCACCGGAGGGACAACTTGGTGGCGGGGGAGGGGACCCCGGCGAGGACAGAGGGTGGACAGCCCCCTCGCCAGCCCCGCAGACTGACAGCGGCCGGGCCCGCCCTCCCCGCTATGTCACTTCCGGCGGCGGCCCCCACCCCCTCGCGCTCTGTCTCTGGAGTAGCCTCGGACTCCGCCCCCTGGCGATTGGAACGCGGGTCACGTAGCAACGCGGGGGAGAAAGGGAGAGGGGCGTGGCCCGGAGCTCGCCCAATCAGCGCGCAGGGGCTCAGGCCCCAGCCGCTCCGCTTTAGCAACGTCGTTAGCAACACGTGGGGCCGGAGGAAGCGCGGGGCGGGAGGGGAGGGGGGAGCGGGCGGGCGGGAGGGGGGCGGGGAGGGAGCGGGCGCGCGGGAGGGGGAGGAGAACTGACGTCAGCGGGAGAGTATTATGGTCTGTCGTGGGCTGGCTGCTGCTTTTCTGCTCCTGGAAGCGGCCAAGGGGGGAAGCGGCGAGTCAACATGGAGCTTTCAGCGGTGGGGGAGCGGGTGTTCGCGGCCGAAGCCCTCCTGAAGCGGCGCATACGGAAAGTAGGTACCTCCGTGGGCCTCGGACCGAGGCTGGCCGAGCCCTCCCCTCCCGGCCTGGGTTCCCTCCCCCTGCTGCAGCCCAGCTTCCCTTCCCCCAGGTCCCAGCAGCGGCCGCGGCCGTGGCGGCGGCGGCGGCGGCTCTGAGCCCAAGCGCTTTCCTTAGACTTGCAGCGATGCACAGATTGCATGGGTGGGGGGCGGGGTGGGGGGATGAATGCCGGTGCATGCACTTTGTGCAGCGTTTCGTGCAGGGGGTGATGCAGCGAGCGCGTGCCTTTCGCGATGGGATTTCGCGCATTCATTTGGTGCATGCATTTTTTGCATGTATTTCTTGTGTCCTCGTCATGCATTTCTCCCCTTGCACACACACATTTTCCCCTTTGCATCCGCAGGGACGCATGGAATACCTCGTGAAATGGAAGGGCTGGTCGCAGAAGTAAGTAGGTTATATGCAATTCTCAACCCCAGACTGTTGTTCGGGAGGTTTCTTTCTTCCTCTTTTTCCCTTTACATTGAAATACAACACAATGCAACAAGAAAAGTTAGAGACACACACACACACACACACACCCGCCGCTCTTTCCCTGTTCCCGGGACTGACGCCCACTTCTTCCTGATTTCCTCTAGGTACAGCACATGGGAACCCGAAGAAAACATCCTGGATGCTCGCCTGCTCGCAGCCTTTGAGGAAAGGTACAGGCCCTTCCAAGCCTCAGACTCTGACTTAGGGACAGGGGTCCAGCCTGGACTGGAGTCCCACTAGATTCTTTACTCACACACCCCCTTTCTCTTTCCTTCCTGTCTCTAGGGAACGGGAGATGGAGCTCTATGGCCCCAAAAAGCGAGGACCCAAACCCAAAACCTTCCTCCTCAAGGTGAGATGGCCGTGCCCAGTGGCGGGAAGCAATGTTGTAGTGTGAGATTTTTGGGAAGGGGGCCCTGAGAGCTTATGGACCTTTGGGGTGTCCACTCATGTTGCTTATTTATAATGTAGGAAGGAGTCCCCAGACAGGCTGTCACCAGGTCAGTGGCAGAGCCAAGGGGTGTCTTGGGGAAAGGGGCTTAGCCACACTAGGATTATGCCCACACCATCCCAAATAGACACACAGTCCAATACCAGCAAGAAGTGTGCTTGCTGCAAATGGCTGCTTCCAGACGAATTCTCTACCACTTCCCCCAGACTGCTGCCCTTAAGCCCCACCCCCACCCATATAGAAATTCCGAGGCATCAGAGGGTGAAGCAGGGAGGCCCCCGCTGGAAGAGGGGTGGGGGGGGTAGTGGGCAGGGGGCCCTGCTCTGCTTTTGACATGCCTTCTCTCCTGCAGGCCCAGGCCAAGGCAAAGGCCAAAACCTACGAGTTCCGAAGCGACTCAGCCCGGGGCATCCGGATCCCTTACCCTGGCCGCTCCCCCCAGGACCTGGCCTCTACTTCCCGAGCCCGCGAGGGCCTTCGGAACATGGGTCTGTCCCCGCCAGGAAGCAGCAGCGGCACTGGCAGCACCTGCCGGGTGGAGCCCCCGCGGGACCGGGACCGGGACCGAGAGCGGGAGCGCGAGCGCGAGCGGGACCGAGAGCGGGAGCGGGGTGCCAGCCGCACCGATGACAAACCCAGCTCACCGGGAGACAGCTCCAAGAAGCGAGGCCCCAAGCCCCGGAAGGAGCTCCTGGACCCCTCGCAGAGGCCCTTGGGAGAAGCCAGTGATGGCCTCGGAGATTACCTCAAGGGCAGGAAGCTGGACGAGGCCCCTTCCGGGGCAGGAAAGTTCCCAGCTGGCCACAGCGTGATCCAGCTGGCCCGGAGGCAGGACTCGGACCTGGCCCAGTGCGGTGTGGCCAGCCCCAGCCCGGCGGAGGCCACAGGCAAGCTGGCTGTGGACACCTTTCCGGCCAGGGTCATAAAGCACAGGGCCACCTTCCTGGAGGCCAGAGGCCAGGGCACCCTGGACCCAGGTGGCCCCCGGGTCCGGCATGGCTCAGGCACCCCTGGCTCTGTGGGGGGCTTATATCGGGACATGGGGGCCCAGGGGGGAAGGCCCTCTCTCATCGCCAGGATCCCAGTGGCCAGAATCCTGGGGGACCCAGAGGAAGAGTCCTGGAGTCCCTCTCTGACCAACCTGGAGAAGGTGGTGGTCACCGACGTGACCTCAAACTTTTTGACCGTCACCATTAAGGAAAGTAACACGGACCAAGGCTTTTTTAAAGAGAAAAGATGAATTGGTGGGTGATCCCAGGACGAGAGAGCAGGAGAGAGAGTGGGAGCGTAAACTTGGCATAACGCTTTTTATTTCTGGGTGGGAGGCGGCCTTCTGGCTGGTCCTGTCCCTAACTTCACACACCCAACCCTTTCCATTCCTCCTCCCTCCCCTCAGTTTTGGTTGGAAAGATTATCTCTAGAGTTATATTTTCTATTAGATGTAAATATGTTATTTAAGAAAAAATATCTAAATATATATATTTCAACTCTTGAAGTTGTTTTATTTAAATAAGGAGAGAGAGAGAGACTCAGTGTGGTTTAGTTGGGGCAGACGGGCTGAGTCGCCGCCCCTCAGCCACCCAGGGCACTAAGGAGGTTGGGGACCTGGGTACTGGACCTCTCTGATGGTGTCTGGAGGGACTCAGCCTACCCACTTGACCCCTCCTCCCTTTTCCCACAGCCCCTTGGCAGACCCCTGGAACCAAGGCAGGACCCGGATTTTTTCTCTCTTCCCATTGGCCCATTAGGCCAACAAAAGATTGGCTCCCCAATCAGAAAAAAAGGGGGTGGGGTCAGTGTGTTTGGCCTTTTTTTTTTTTTTTAAGATTAAGAAGTGTGTTGGGGGGGGGGGGGGGGGGGCAGTATTCACTTGAATAACTTTTGTGTGTGATGTTGAAGGTAAAAAGTCGCAGGTGGGTGGGGAGCAGCAGATTCCCCCCAGGACCACATCAGGAAATGCACTTTACGGGAGATAACGTGTGTGGGATACACGCCGATCCGATCGTGTGTATGTCATGTGGATAAAATCTCCCAGTTCCCTCGATTCCTTTCCTTGCTCCACAGAAAGAAAAGAAATCCAGCGAATCTGTTTACATTCCCGAAATGCCAGGATAAATTGGGAGGATTGCATGTCAGTCCCAGAGTTCGAGACAGTCGCTTTACAGGAAAAGTGTTTGGGGGTGGACTTTTTCCTTTTCGCGTCCTCTAGCCTCGCCAGAAGAGACGGTGGCCCCCACCTCCCAGGAAGAGTTGGACTAGCCTGCCTCCCTCGGGGAGGGCGGGCCGCCGGCTCTCGAATGGACGCAGGGCCAGACAGGCCCACCCTGCGGGACCCACGGAGGGAGGCGCGGCGGCGGGCGCGGCTGGGAGCGGGGGCTCCGCGCCGAGGCCTGGCCGGGAGTGCGGCGGAGCCTCGGGCCTCGGGGCTCGGGGCGGGCAGGACTCGCATCCCCGGCGGCTCCGGCGGGCGAGGGGAAGGAGGGGCGAGGCGAGGTTTTCATCCAAGAATGCGCATCAGAAACTTTTGCTTTTTCCTCCCCCCCCCGCCCTCTTCTTAAAAGCAAAAGCTATAATTTATAGGCCTTTTCGATTCGCGGAGTGTTCTCTATTTGAACTCGACATTCAAACTCCGCCAAAGGGGGCGGGAGGAGCCGGAGTTGAAAAGAGACGGCCGCGGCGGGGGAGGCCGTGCGCGGCGGCGGGGCCCGGGGCGCCCCCGTGTGCTCCAGGGATGCAGAACGCGCGCCCCTCTTTCGACTCGAAAGCACAAATCTGTCTCCCCCCCCCACCCACACCTCCTTCTCTTCGAGGGCTGATCCTTTGGCCTCCCCGGCCTCCCCCGCCCTTGGAGGGCTAGGAAGATTCGACTGCCCACTGCTTGTCTAGGGAGGGCGTGGGGGTCCTGCGCGCGGGAGGAAGCACAGACTCGGGGCGAGCGAGGCGGGGGGCCGGGGCTGGGGGGGAGCTTCTGGATGGGGATACAGGGTGGGAACTCCAGCCTTGTCCTCCTCCGCACTCCCCATCTCCCCGCCTCCCTCTTTCCTCCAGACTTTCTTGCCTTTAAAGAGAGGGGGTAAAAAAAAAAAAAAAAAAAAAAAAGAGGAAGACGGTGTACTACATGATTTTATTTGTTTTTGAGTATCAAATTGCGCCTATAAAGAGAAGCCCCTGGAATGGGGATTTTTATCTGCTCACATTTGTAAAACTGGTATTTTAGACTTTGTATAAAGAAGCGCCGTTGACCAAGTGTATCTGCTAAAATGTGGACGCTATTTTCAGATGAAGCTTCATTGAAGAGACATGTCTGTTACCCAGTGGACGGTAACTCGGGGACACGTGTCTACCTGGCTGCCGCCTTCCTTTCTCCCTTCCTCCCTTGGCTCCCATCTCCCTCCCTCGGGGCTGACTCTGACTCTTCCTTCCGACGTTCCGGGGCCAGCCGGCTTCTGCCCCTGCCTCCCCTCTGTCCGCCGTCTGTCCGTGGCCATGCGTGTGTGTCTTTTCCGCTCGCTCTTGCGACGCTGACCTGGGGGGTGGGTGGGCAGGGGCCAGGGCCGCGTGGCTGGGAGTCTGCAACCGCGCGGGATGTGCGTGTGTTGAGTTTATTTAATTCTAAGATTTGTACAAATCTAGAATCGATCCCCGCCTCAGCTCAAGAGTGAAGCTTCGGTACCTATCTTCTGCGGTCGTGAATGTCTGTATCCAATACCGCTTTCTACGTGTTTAAATATATACTTTGTAAATAGAGACATGTCTCGGTTTTATTCCTTCCCCTCCCCCCTCCCCAGGAGCAGAGGGAAGACTAGCCTGGGGAGAGAGGACCCTTTCTTCCTGTCTCATCCCACCCACCCCCACCCTTGCCCGCATCGGCCCCGAAGGATTCCTCCAGTAAAGGCCCGTCCCCAACTGGGGGAACTTTCCAACTAGGGGAGGGGGGAGAGGTGGGATCCGGAGGGAGTGGGCTATGACTCTCCTTAGCCTCCAGGGGGGAGGTCGTGGCTTTCCTCACCTACGGGCTGCAATTTTCTGGGACCCAGGCAGAACTCGGGGACACCAGGAGGATGGGCACGACCTTTAGGGTCCCCCTTTCTTCTGGCGGGGCTCCACCCCCCCGCGCGCGCCCCACCCCTAGGCCCGACGGCGCTGGTCCCCGAGGCCCGGGCGCCCCACAGATGTGCGCCTGGCGGTTCCAGGCCTGCTTTCTGGTGCTGTCGCGGGACCCGCCCCCCAGACCCACCCAGCCTCGCCAGCGCTCCCCGAAATGCAGCGCCTCGCGCCTATTGATTGAGGAATTGAATTCGCGGGTATTGCTAGGCAACTGGCTGCTCGGAGCCGGCGCAGAGCACGCTGATGTGATTAGTGAACCTGGCGCGGCCGCCGCGCAGCCCCGCGCCCCCCGCCCCCCGCCAGCCTCTCCGTCCCCGGTCTTCTTGGGGTGTAGGAGCCCCAACGCCGGGCGAGGCGCCGTCCGGGAAGAGCAGAGCGCAGGGTGGGGATAGGGGTTCTTGGCCCTCCCGGGCGAAGACTTTGCAGGGCGCTGACGTGGGGCGGCATGGGAGAGCCGCCTTCCGGACCCCAAGGCGGCCATGGCTTGTCCCAGTCCCACCCCTGTAGCCCCCCCGCAGACCGTGTCGCGCAGAGAAGCCCTGACCTAGGCGCACTCGCAGAGCGCGAAGGGAGAGGCGTGGGGACGCGTTCGCCCGCACATCTCCAGTCTTCGGCCAGCCGGCTGGGAACCCCGCCCTTGGCGGTGCTCTCCGCGCCTCTTCCCCCAGTTCTGAGAGCTGAGTGGGAGGATCGGGCAGGGAGGGAGCGACTGGCGCCGGGGCTGGGGCAGCGGGTCATGGGGCATTGAGTGCCCTTCGGACTTGAGGGGCCTGCGCCCGCAGCGGGCAGAGTCGGGGCGGGGATGGAGTGGGGTGGCCTGGCGAGGCGCGCCAGGGGCGCTCGCCCCTGAGCGGTGGCCCAGCTGCTCGATCGGGACTCCCTCAAGCGACCTCTCCTGGGTGTTTGGGCAGCGGAGAGGACTCGTGTTTAGGAAGATGAGAGGCGCCGACTCTGTCCCCTTTTCCCGGCTGGCTGGCCACCATCAACCTCGGCTTTGACCGGGAGCTCCTTGCGCGGTATCCGTTCCCTGGGCAGGTTCTCCAGGAGAGTGACCAGGAGCGGAGGCCCCCGCCCGCAGTGCCGCCTCTGTCCTAGGGCAGGGTCGGCTCCTCTGGCCGACGCTGGTTGGACTGGAATCTTTATGGCTCTTTGAAGCGCGGCGGATCGAATCCATTTTTCTGTCCCTTTGATGCTTGCGACGCACCGATCCTAGGGGAGGCCCTGTGCTGTGAGCGGGAGACCCGACGGCGAGAAGGCCGGCATCCAGCGCTTTGGGGGCTCATGCTCTAACTTTCCCCTCTCACCAAAAACTCCTCCAGGCCCAGAGGGGGCCTCGGATCCAGCTGGAGTCTGAGATGGGAGCTGCTCAGTGTTTGGCGGCGCTCCACGGCGCCCAGCCTTGGGGGCCTGGACACGGGGAAGAGGCTGTGGGTTGGGGCCGGGGCTTTCTTCCGGACACTTCGGAAATGGAGGCTGCCAGGGGCTTCTGGGAGCAGTCGGGGTGGGGGTCGAGCAATTCGGTTCCCCGGGGCAGCTCGGAGCCCGAGGTGGGGAATGTCCCCTGCGCGTCCGAAGAGCCAGAGGCTCGAAGTCCGCGGGCCGCGCGCGCCCTCTAGAGGCGATGGCCTGAGTCCCTCTCCGGGCGCCCACCCCCTCCGGGCCTTTCGATTCGCGGAGTGCTTGCGGCCAGGGTCTTTCTGGGTCTTGAAAGCAGCCCCGGGAAAGCCGCATCTCCCCCACCCCAAAGCACGCTACAGTGGGCCACGGTGGGCGCCCCCCCTCTGCGCCCTCCCTTGCGGAGAGGAAGGGGGTGTTCAGCCGCCGGGATCCCCGTAGCCTTGCTGAACCATCCCGCCAGGCGCCCTTGGGCTGGACCCGGCGGCGCGGGGCTGAGTCCGGGGGAGGCCGCGGGCCGGGTCGGGCCCCTTGGCAGCCCAGCCCATTCTTTCTGGGAAGGAGGTGGATTAGGCCATCAGATCAGCCGCGCAGAAACGAACAAAGGCCGGTGTGGGTCAGGGCCCCGCACCCGTCTGGCGGAGGCTCTAGAGACAGGGGCTCCCACGAAAGCCTGGCCCGCCACCGGGGGCAGCGCGGGCTCCTGCTCTGCGTGCCCACTCCTTCCCGGCCATCCCCACCCCCTTTCTGCCCTCTCCAAGGCCAGAGGCCCGCCAGGCAGGCGTCACCCCTGCCCACCTTCTCCAAAACAGAACAGGTCCAGCCTCTGCAGGGGCAGCAGAAGAAAGCAGGCCTGCAGCCTTGCCGCAAGAGTTGCACTTCCAATTCTCTGGCCTTTTCTGGAGAGTGCGTTGCATTTCTATTTGTAGTGCGAACCTCCTCCCCAAGGAAAACATCCAGGCCTTCGCCCCAACTAGCCTTTCAACTGGTGGCCAACATCCAGGTCCAACTGCTGTCTTCACTTCAAAGGGAGCTGGATTCTCCCTGGAGGATGAAATTTATGAATACATTCAGGCTGAGGGCAATGCAAACCCTGAAGGCCCAGGGAAGGCTCTAGAATAGGCAAATCAGCTCCTTATGATGAGCTAGGAGTTAGGAGTACAATAGCACCAGCGACTCCAAACCTCTGGAGGGCCACAGCGGCTCCTCTGGGGGTCTTAGAGCTGTGTCCTTCTAAAGTGTTAGCACAGGGGCGGACTCAAGGGGTTATGCAGCTTTCCAGCACAGTGTCTTTGGGGTTAACTTAAAGTCTCGCTTTCTGGGAAAGGTCTCCAAGTGAGTTTATTATGTCGGGCAGCGTCCCCGGCCTCTGCCTACTAGATGCGGGGAGCGGCAACCTTCACCCCTGCCCCCCAGTCGTGACCACCAGAATCATCTCCCGATGTGGCCCAATCGCCCTTTGTGAACTGCGGGTGTAGGGGTTCACAGTTGTAACCAACCCCACCCCTTTGCTTAGAAAAAACACTCCCCCCCCCCCCCCACCCCCTGCACTCCAGGAAAGGGGCTAGCCCTTTCCCGAAGGCTTGGATGTTTCCATCAGTCCACATCCAGAGTATTTTGGGCAAGTGAAGAGAGATTATTGTTTCCAGGCATCCCACGTGATGTACACCAGGCTGGCAAGTTTAAAAAAAGATTTATTGATATACTAAAAGTTAACAGAAAGTAAGACAAACCCCAACACCACTCACTAATGTCTCCCCTGCAAAATAAATTAATGTCAAAAAACAAAAAACAAACCTGCAACCTATGCCTAGTGTTAGTTTCCCAAAAATACTAGAAAGGCAACAGAATCTTTAGATATACTTGAGCAAAAATCTGGTCATCTAGGCACTACCTCGCCCCTCCTCCCACCCCCTCCCCCCAAACCACCACCAGCTTCCTGGGGGAAGCATTCTCTCTAACTGGTAGGTTCTGATTGAATATGGGGGCTGGGCTGCCATCCTGCTTCTACAAAGATCTTAAGCTTCCCGGGGCAGTAACATATTCACTTTTGTTCTCTCTTTTAAAAAAGCAAACAAACAGCCATAGTTTAAAGCAATTAGAAGTGGCATACATGAATGATTTTTTTTTTAATTAAAAAACACAAATCAAGCCAGCAATTGGCACTGGTCCAAACCTCTGCTCCTCCTTGCTTCCCCCTAATGAAACCTCTAGGCCCAGAGCCCTCTTAGTCACGTCAGGATTTTGAGTGTAACCAAACCGAGGCACACTCTTTTTGGTACCAAAAAATATATATAAAAATATGTCAAACCCTCTTAAGGACAGACTGGCCGCTTCTTCCTATCCATGACAAGCAAACAAAGACACAACACGATTAAAACACCCATTCAGTATACACTGTGATGCGGTCCATGTGGGGAACCCTGCAGAATCAACAAGGGATCTCCAATCAGACGTGACTGATGCCGCGCACACACACACACACGCGCGTGCACACACACATAGCAGCAAGTAAGAGAGCACTACTTTTATTGGTAAACATGACAATCAACTCTCCAGCGGAGGCGGTCACGCCTGCACGTGTGCACGCACACACACACACGCACACACCCTTTTAAACACAAACCACATGGAGTCACAAGCACTGAGAAAACCACACAACACAGCAAGAAGGCAAAGCGGCTGGGAGTAAGGTGTTTGCAGAGTCAACTTTGGGATTGAAGTAGCTGGTAAACAAAGGCACCACGTCGGGGTTTGGAGACCCGGCTGTTGAGAACGTCAGGTCAGTGCTGACACGCATTCGTCCAGCAGCCCACGGAAGCCCAGGGTGGCCCTAAGGGCTCAGAGCTGCTGGCGGCCCGGCTCTGCAGCCTCTAAGGAAGCCCAGGGCCTGGCAGAAAGGGAGTCTCAGAGCCTGGAGGCCACCAGCCCCTCTGAGGGGAAGGCAGCCCAGAGGAGCCCCTCTATTCACAGCCAGGGAACATCGGGGTGTCCGGGGACTGGAGGGGAAGCTGGTGTCAGCGGCCCAGTGTGCTGGGATCCCTTTCTTCCAGACTGTGCAGTGAGCTGCAGTCTCTTCCCCCCGCCTCCTGGGGTGGGGGGAGCGTGGAGGTGGCAATTCTCCCCTTTGCTGCCCACTTTCCAGTTCTAGCCTGGTTGTCTGGGATGCCGAGCCCTCAGATCTGCCAAGATGGGCGCCACTCCCGCCGCAGCCCAGCACGGCTACCACGCAGGTGACCCAGAAGCCACATGTGGATACCCCTTAGCAAGGTCCTGGACACGGGTCTGTCCCCAAAGGCACACGGTTGAAATTGATTCAGACACACAAAAGCCATCTCTATTTGGCGCGGAGGGTGAGGGACGAGGGAGCTGGAGGTCTGGCAGGCCCACCCCTCAGAAAGCAGAGCCCCCCGCGTGAGCCTGGGCTCCCCCGTGATCAAGGCAACAGGACAGAGTGCCCACATGGGCTGGCTGGCTTCCACCAACCACTGAGGCAGAAAAGGACCCTGCACCTCCACTTTTCTTTTGGCATCACAAAGACCTGGTGACCCCACTCCCTGACCCACCTCTCTGCCACGAGCCGTCCCAGGCAGCTCCCAGACTCGGCCCGTCTGGGGGCAGGCAGATTGGGCCTCTCAGATTGTGACCCCCTTCCAAAGGATTCAGGGACACGGCTTCGCAGCCGGGAAGGAGCTTGTGGAACCCCCAAAGGTGGGAGGGATTGTCAGGGAGAGGAGGTGCCCGTGGGCCGCGGCAGAGGTGGGCGCGGTGGGAGTGGAGCCGGACAGGTCTGACGCCGGAAGCCTGCGGGCCACGGGAGGGTGGGCCTAACTCCGGCGACTGCCCACACTCCCACCTTCCAGGGGCTCCTGGGGGCAGTTTGTGGGGCCACGGCTGTCCCTGCACAGAACAGCACCAACAGCAGAAAGGAGGGCAGCCAAAGTGACGCCCTTCCGCTTCTGCTCCCCCGGAAACGGGGAGGCTCTAGTGAAACAGCTCTGGGACCAGCCCCCTCCCAGTTCGTGCTGACTTCGGGCCAACATTAATGTGAGCCAGGGTTCCCGAGCACCCCAACAGCAAGCACCTGCCCTACATTCAGGCCGCAGCCTTGAGCTGTTGGCATGGGGCAGGGACAGGGAGACGGACAGGCGCCCTGGTCCTTGCCAGTCGGGCACCACTCTGAAGGGGAGTCCCGACTGGCGAGGTCCCTTAGCAGCCCCCTAGTTGAGCCCTGGAGCAGTCCCTCAAGGCCTTGCCCCCACCCCAGTCCACGTTCCTTCCCCACCACTGGGCAGGAACTACCGAGCTGGATCCCTCCTCTAACAGCTGTGTCCCCCGGATACGCAGAGGAAAGCTGAGCCCCCAGCCCGCCGTCACAGGCAGGGCAGTTCAAACAGCACACAGGGGACGGCCTTGAGGAACGTTCGGCCAGAGACACGGGAAGGCAGACTTCCTGAGACACGTGGGAAGTGAAGCAAAGGCCCAGAGGTAGGAACGAGGGCAAGGCATCAAGGTACTGCCCTGCCTGAAATCACAGGCAGGGCCAGAGCAAGTCCCCTCCCAGCCTGCCCCGGAAGGAGGCCACCCGGACCCCAGAAAGGGCTGGGGGGTGCAGGGCAGTTATCAAAGCAAAACCAGAGGCCAGAGAAGGGCAGGCAAGAGCCGGGCCGCCACAGGGCATCAGTAATGTCTCAGGTTGAAGAAGCCCACGCTGGTGGGGGACTCCTTCACCGTGACCGTGATGAGGTTGGCAGTGACATCGGTGACAAAGACGTGCTCAATGAGGCTGCGGGTGGGCTTCCAGTCCTGGCTGGTCTGGACAGACACAGACGGGTTCTGTGCGGCGCCGGGCGGTGAGGCCGAGCCGGGCTCTGAGTCGGAGCTGCTCTCCTCCCCGGCGCTCGGCTCTCCGGGCAAGGCTGTCTTGCGTGCTTCCCCGGGGGCCGTGTGGCCCTCCTGACCGCTGGCGGCCGCGCTGCCCCTGACAGAGTCCCTCTTGCCCGCAGAGGAGGGCACAGTCGCCCCCCTGGAAGGCAGCTTCTCGCTCTTGCTGCTGTCGGAGGGCATGGTGGCCCCACTCCCCCCCGCGGGGCCGCCCCCGGCGCTCTTCCCCGCAGCCGGGCAGGCGGCAGGGACGCCCTTGCTGGCCGCGGCATGGCGGGCAACCATGCCCACCCCCGCTGTGCCGTTCTTGACACTCTGTAAGTCCAAGACCTGGAGGCTCAGCTCCTGGGTGGGTGCAGGCTGGGGGCCCAGGCACCCGGCAGGGCCCTTGCTGCTGTGGACATAGGGGGGCCCCCCTGCACCCCCCCCTTTCTGCTCCACAGCCCCACTGCTGGGGGCCTTTGGGACTTTGCTTCCTGGGGAGCTGATCCCCAGCTCCCCCTTCTGCGTCCTCACCTTGAGGTCCAGCCCGAGGCCGCACTTGCCAGCGGTCTGGGCCTTGAGGGCCAGTCTGCTGGCGGCCTGGGCCTGGCTCTGGCTCATTCGGTTCATGTAGTGCACGATGGAGCTCTGCCAGCTGATGCCGCCCCGGCTGGGACTGCCAGCCATGCCCTTCATCAGGCTGGCCAGGTTCTCCGGGGTGGCCATGGCACTGGGGCCACCGCAGGCCTCCTTGGCGTGGGCCTTCAGAGCGGCCAGGCCTGCCACGGGGGCGCTAAGCGGAGGGGGCAGCTTGCTGGCCGGCGCCCCCAGGTCCTTCCGGGCGGTCTTCAGCACCTTGGCCAGGCTCACGGGTCTCCGGGCCGCCTTCTGCTCCGGGGGCAGGGGCTTGCGGCCTCGCTTCTTCCGGATGGGGTCCTTCAATTCGGGTTTGGCCACCAAGATCTGGGCCTTCTTCTGAGGCACCGGGTGGGTCTCGCGGCCCCGGGGACCCCGCTTGGCGTCTAAGTCACTGTCGTCCTCTTCATCAGAGGAGGTGGAGGAAGACGTGGAGGAAGAGGAGGAGCTGCTGGATTTGGAGGGCGCGTCGGGTTCCTGCAAAGACAGAGCACAGGTGTCACCGGCTGGAAGGCCGGGCCCCCAGGACACCTCAAAGCTGATACTCCAGTGGCTGCCACCCCAGAGGAGCAGCCAGGAGGGAGCGACGACGCACCAGCTTGTCCAGAAGAGATCGGAAAAGTCCTTCTGAGATTCCATGAGATGCAGTTAAAAGCAGAACGAGCAGAACAAAGAACAGGTGGTTTGTCAAATCAGAGCAGAGCAACGAAGCAAAGAGCATGCGCTGTCACGTCCCGTGCACTACGGCCTTGAAGGGGGGACGCCGGTTTGGCTCCAGGCTCCCTAGCAGACAACTTGGAAAGGGAAGCGCAGAGCTTACGAGGCGGGCCAAGTAGTGCGTGTAAGCGCGCTCCGTAATCTGAAGCAAGGGGACATCCTGCTCCAATCCTCCCACTTCCAAATCGGACCCCTTCAGAACATTCCAGCACACAGGGGAACAAACTGCTGCCCTCCTGACTTCTGGGCGTCAGGGCACCCTGTGTCTCACTGGGCTGGCATTTCCAAGGGCACACTTTAGGGAAACGGAGCCAACACCGGCTGCCTGCTGTGAAGCTCGCGGGCCCTCAGCTGGGCACGATCCAATCCAACCCGGAGCCTCCGAGCCTCCCTGCCCAGCCAGGCCCACGGCCTCTATGCCGCTTCCGTGGTCCCCAGCTGGTCCCTCTAGCTGATGAGAGCCCGAGGGCACAGGGCCCCCCGGCTCCCACTGTCCTACTTGAAAGGAAGATTGTGAAGAGCAGGCCAGTGCGGACCAGCCATCAAACCTTAAAGCGAGGTTTTCACAGCCTCCCAGAAGGGCGGTTTCTGTAAGTGACTGAGCTCTTGGCCACACTGTGTGGGTTCGGGATCCTGGGGCAGCGCCCTTGAGAAAGGAATCCTAGGCACATCCCAGACTGGGGCTCTGACCCTTCTCCCCATCCTGCCTCTGAACTGCTGAAGGGAGGGCATTGCCCCGGACCCCCAAGCGTGCGTCCCTGTGGGCTGCCCTGGTTAGTCTACTCAGTGAACCTTTGAGCACCTACTGTGTGCATGCGTCCTGATCTTTTCTGTTCCCCCAAGAAAGTGGTCGGCAGCCAAGTCTGACCCTGCCACCCACTAGAAAGGAGTGCAGAAGGGACATCAAATGAACAAGAAACCAGCTCTGGAGGGGACCAGCCCTCCTGGCTGCAGGGGCAGGGGCCTGCTGTTGCCCCCTGCTGGCCGAGGCGTAGAGCCACCAGCAAGGAAGGAGGCAGAAGGCCCGGGTCTTCTGAGCCAGGGACTGACCTCTGTGGAGGAGCCAGCGCGATCCCCATTCCCCAGAGCCCTCAACCCTCCTGCCCCTGCCTTCCACTCTGTGCAGAGGGGCGCGAAGAGGTCAGCGGCCACCCACCTTGAGCTTGGAGTGGCGGCTACAGGACATCACCGTGTGCTTCCTCGGCCGGCCCCGGGGCCGCTTGCCTCTCTTCCGGTTCTGCACCTCCTTCTCGTGTTCCCTTAAGACAATCACCAGTCAAGGTGCGAGAAGCCCTGTGCACACACCCTCTCCCACCACACGGGAACCCCAGGCCGCCAAACACCGCCCCTCAACACTCCGGGCCTGCGGTGGCTTATCATCAGTCCCACTGCAGAAGCACACGCCATTCATGAACATACCCAAGGCAGACGTCTAGACCCTCCTCTTTCCAATACGGTATTAGTTTTTTACCTATTGGTTTTATTGCATTTGGGTAAAAATGAGTGAAAAAAATTTCAGCAAAGCCGAGAAAGGAACAATTCTCCAGTTTTCCCAGACTCCTCTTCAGACAGCCCTGTGCTAATCCCGGCCACTTTCCATGGGGAGAATGTTTCGTGGAACTTCTAGAATGCAGCCCACTAGAAGGAGCCTTCGTTGTCCCATGGTCCAACCCCAGCGCTCCAAACAAGAGTCGCGGGCTGGCAGACAAGGACCACCGGCCCCAGCCTCTGCCTCTCCAGTCTACGAGCACTGGTCAGGGGATCCGAGGGCTCTGGTCCCACCCTGCAATCTGGTCTTCCCAGAGCCAGTGCCCTTGGCTCACTCCCGGCTTCCTTTTCCTAACACCTCTTTGTTCCTAGACTGTGCCCTTGACAGATGCGCTGGACGTGCCCGATCCCGAAGTGGCTGGGGCTCAAAGCCCGCACACCCTTAATCAGCTCCCAGAACTCGGGGTCATGAAGCCAAGAAAGCTGCCTCCAGCCCGACCCCCAGAGAAAGCTTGTATTGCAAGCCACCCCTGGGGAAGAGGCTGATCCGGAGACGCTTCCCAGTAATTAAAAGGGGCAACTGTCATCTTGTTGGGGCCTGGAAGGCTATCTCTTAAAGAATCCAATTAGTACAACCAGACAAAGCTCACACTCTCCGAAGCAGCCCCCAACCTGTCTCCCAGAAGGGTGGGGGCATCCCCTGGGTCTCCTCTGCTGACACATTAACTGGCACCTGCAGATTTTGAATCTCAGACCTGCCCTTACGAACGCCACCCCCCCCCCACCAAGTACGGGACTGCCAGCTCCTAGTTTTGGGGGGGGGCTGTCGCCTGGGTGCATAGGGGGAGATACCCGCCTTCCCAGATTTCTCTTCCCCATGATCCTCAGATCACCCCATGCTTGTTTTCAACTCTCGCACGTCCTGGATATTTCACCCTAGTTCTTGTCTGCTGTGCAATAACCGAAAAGGACACACACTCTCTCAGCAGTTAGGGGGCTGTCTTGCAGAGAAACGGACCAGCTCCCACCACCCCTCCCCTGCCCAGGCTTACAAGACCCGAATTATGAATTCAACAGCGGACAAATTACTGATAAGCTTTTCCAGAGCTATGGAGGCAAGCGTACTCTGGCCTCGTCTCTCCTAACTCTGCTCAAAGCCCATCTTTACTTGCTTCCCACTGCAAGGCCTCTTGGAGAAGACCCTGCTACAGTGCGGGTAAAAAGCGGACCAGAGAACAAGCTGGCCAGATTGACCCCAGGTGGGAAAGCTGTTGAGCAACTCATTTATCTGCGTCTATCAGTAGGGCAACCGGCAGTAAAGTCACTCCCCACCCCCGCAGTGTGCTTAGGGACATCGCTTCCCGGACCCTCCTGCCAGGAGGCTGGCCCCTCCATCACCTGCCCCTCGTCTCCCTTTTGCCTATCTCAAGGACGTCTCTCTTAACCCAACTCTATATAAAAATAGAGATGATATCTAAAATCACAGAAGCAAGTTTGTCCCCTGGGACTTGCAAGAGTGATCCACACCCCCCCCCATACCACCTGTTTTAGAGTCTAAAGAAAAATAAATGTGTCGCTTCTGGTACAAAACCCACTAACTTTCTGCTGTGCTGCTTCAGCTCCCTCTCTGGGCCTTCTCTTGCTCCATGGCACCCTCAGGGAGCACTGGGCGGCCAGACCACTATTTTTATGGCAAACCTGCCATCCTAGTTCTTATTAGTGCTGTTGGCAAATGACTCAACAGAAAAGACCAACAAGAGAAGCCAGAATTTTTCAGGAAGGAACCGAGAAGGTTCATTTTTGCAAGTCTGGCTGTCAGAAGGACCCAGAGCAGCACTAAAACAGTGACTTCTGAGATCTGGACACGGTGCTGGCCCGCCAAGGGAAGGCCGGGGAGGGGCTCATCTGGGACTTCAAAGCTGGGCCCACCTCCACCGACAGCCCCAGCACGGAGGCCCTCAGACCACAGCCCAAGCCCAGGACCCCTAGAAGGCCCGCTCGGCCCTGAACCACAACAGGACAGGCCACGGTCTCCCCAACATTCTCCCCCTTCCCACACGTGCTGTTAACTTTCTCACTTCTTCTGGAAGGCCAGGAGCAGCCTTGGGTCCAGGATATTTTCCTCTGGCTCCCAGCTGTTGTGTCTGGAAAAGCAAAACGCAAGGCGTCAAGAAACACCAGGCCGGGAAAGGCCACTTCAGAAACCAGCTGGAGTGGGGCCGCCCCCTCGCCCTCCAATCCCTGCTGATGGCAAGGGCACCGGGGTGCTGCGGCAGAGTCCCCCTAAATCCCACCCGTGCCTAGGATGAGTTCCTGGAGACTGGGGGCCTTAAGGCCAATACCTCAGCCCCAAACTCCAAGGGAAACCACCACTTCAATCCTCAATTAACTAACGTTCGGCCTCAGGAAAACTCCACAGTCTCCCCCTGGGAGGAAAACAAATCCCAATAAAATGGGAAGTTGCCGGGAGGGAAGCCCCCAAAGCCTGGCCCGGATCCAGCGAGGGAAGGGAAGGCTGCTCCAGGATGCAGGGAGGGGCAGGCCGAGGGGCACAGAAGCGCTGCCCAAAGATTCAGAACAATGTGGCTGGCGCCCAAGCGAGCGCGGGCCAGGGCACCCGGAGGGGAAAGCAAAGAAAGAAAAGTGGGGTCCGGGAAGAAAGGGGAAACGGGTGTGCCCGAGGGGCTGTAAACAGAGCCCCTTCCGGGGATGCCAAGTCCCCTTCCTTACTTTAAAAGCGGGGGGTGGGGGGGGAAGGAGCCCTTACATCCATCAATAGGAAGCTCAGGTTACAGTGGGGAAAATATGGACGGGAGAAGGGGGGTTCACGTCCCGCGGGGAGGGCTGAGGCGGGCTGGGGGCGCAGGCAACAAATGGGCGCGGGCGGAGCGCGCGGCGCGGGAGGGAAGCGGGCCGGGGCGCGGGGCCCGAGGGGCTTCCGGGGGAGGCCGCCCAGCCCCGCGCCCCGCGGGCCCGTAAACAAAGGGCGGCCCCGCGCAGGACTGCGCGCCCCCTTCCCGCCGAGCCCGCAGGGACCCCGCGAACTTCCCGCCCAGCGCGCGGACGCCCCCGCCCCCCGGGGCCGAGGTGGCGCGGGCGGGAAGGCGCGCGCCGCGTTGTCGGGGACTCACTTGGAGGACCAGCCGCGCCACTTGACCAGGTACTCCAGCTTGCCCTGCAGGGAGAGAAGAGGCGCGTGAGCCGGGGCCGGCGGGCGCGGGGCGGGCGCGGGCCGGGCCGCACGCACCTTGCGGAGCCGCTTGCTCAGGATGCACTCGGCGGCGAAGACCTGCTCGCCCACGCTGCTCAGCTCCTCCATGCTGCCGCGCGCGCCCGCCCCGACCGCGGCGCCCGCCGCTCCCCGCTCCCCGCACAGCCGCCGCCGTCGCCGCCGCCGCCACCACCGCCGCCGCCGCGCGCCCCGCCGGCCGCACACAT
>NW_022589744.1:14574994-14584436 GCF_004348235.1 Phoca vitulina | reverse complement strand
CGCGGGGCGGGGCGCGCATTGTTCGCGGCGGGCTCGGCCTCGCGCCCGGGGTTGGGGTCCCGCGCGCGCGGGGGCCGGGCCGGGGGCGCGGGCGGGTCCCTCGCGAGCAGGAAAGGGCGCCCGGGGGCCTGGGACTCGGGGGCCGCGCGCCAAGCCCCGCTTGGGCCCCCCTCGGGGCGCGCCCGGCCTCCTCCGAACTTCGCTTTCCGGGCAAAAAGCCATTGTTCTGGCCCGAAGCGGGGAAGTGGGCCGCTTCCTGCCCCGGCCTCCGAGGGGCGCTGCTGCGGGGCCCCACCCGCCCTCTACCCTTCCGCGCAGTGGTCCCTCGGTTTGGGGCAGAAGTCTCGTTTTGCGCGGGAGCCAAACGGGCCGGGGGCGGGGAAGGAATGGGAGACAAAGTACTGGGGCGGGGGAGCAGTCTAGCTTGTTTCCCCCCAAAGGCGAGAGAGGAAAATGCATCAGATGAAGAGGCGAGCTGCTCCGTGTTCTTTCCTTTAGCGGTGAAGAGTGGAACCCAGCCCCCAAGATTCAGGGCGCGCGTAGGGAGAAAAGCAACTGCACCTTTTCTTACTTTTCTTTCACTGTTCTGATGAAATGAATGTGGGGGTGGGAGCGAGGTTTGAGGAGATGGTTCTAACCTAGGACTAGGTCTCTAAGGGGCCCGCTGGGATCTGGGGATGTGTCCTTTGGAGCGATTGCACGCGACCCGAAAGGAGACCTCGTTTAGAAGGGGGTGGCCTGGAGTCTGTGGGCTCATCGTGGGCCGGCTGCCTTTTATTTTCTTCTGCTGAGATCCGTATTCCATGGAGCAACTCCCCCTTAAATCATTTAGGTCTTGAATCAGACCAAGTCAAACTCGTAATAAAGGAGATGTACACCAGCCTTAACTTTTTCCGCATCAAGACAGTTTAACTCATGAAAATCCATTTTCTGGTTTTGCTTCTCCCTTGAACGCACCTGCACAGTGCTCTCTCTGCTGAGCAAATCAGAAAGTCGTTTCTTGTTGCAGGGGAATGTCTAAAAGTAATTTTTGATCGGTAAAGCCATATTTATAAAGATTCTGCAGGAGAAATATATTTTGTTGTTGTTGTTGTTTTTGTTGTTGTTTTAACTGAAACGCCTGCTGTAAAAATTGGGAACTGCAGGAGCCCATCTTTCAATTTCTGGCATGTTCTGCAGTTTATTTGGCTAAATATGTTACATTCATTTGATATCCTGGAGAGACTTTGGGTAACATATGCAAACTTAGATTCTGCTTTCCAGGAAGGAAGGAGGGGAGGACTCGCTTGGGGGCTTGGGGGTGGAAATGATGGCTCACTCTGGAGGGGCCGCGGCCCAGAACCCTTGTTTTGGGATGAAACCTGCAATCCTGGGGTGCAGAGAGTCGCTTACAATCTCCAGCTCTTTTTGTGTCCCTATCTTCTGGAACTAGGCAGTAAATTGTGGGGTTGAAGCCAAAGGGGTATTTATTGTAATCCTAAAAATAGCTGGATCAGTTTCAACTCAGGTTTCCTTGCAGAGTTTGTCTTGGGTGTGAGGTTTTTGCCCTGGAAGTTTCCAGTTTCCTCTTGGTGATATATGGTTCCCCGGGATACTTGCTTAATTTTTTTTTTTTAAGGAAAGGAAGCATGGGGCGCCTGGGTGGGTCCATCGTTAAGCGTCTGCCTTCGGCTCAGGTCATGATCTCTGGGTCCTGGGATCGAGTCCCGAGTCGGGCTCCCTGCTTGGCGGGAAGCCTGCTTCTCCCTCTCCCACTCCCCCTGCTTGTGTTCCCTCTCTCACTGTCTCTCTCTCTGTCAAATAAATAAATACAAATCTTTAATAAAAAAAAAAAAAAGGAAAGGAAGCTTAAAAAGGGGAATTCTTTCTTGCCCTGAGAAATAAGTTTGTCTAGAATTTGATCCTAACCTATGAAAAAAATCAATTTCCTGGAAAGTTTAACACATACCTTGTCTGTTCAACTGCAAATACCCAGTTTGGGTAAAATAGTGTTTAGATAATTTATTTGGAGGCACAGATAATGACAGATTTGACTAGAATTAAAGGAGCAGATAAATAGGGTGAGGGTTGATCCAAAATGTGTAAAGTGTTCCATAAAAACAAAACCGGAAGAAGGCAGAAGGGAATAATGATAATTCCAGCTAATCCAATTGTGTCAAAACACGGGTTTGGGCTCCAGCAGATTCTGTCTTCCGTTCTGTCACATTTAGGAATTATTAAGACAAGTCCGAACTCATTGTTTTCTTACTCATCCAGCAAAGAGTTACTCAGCACTTGCTGTCAGCCCGGCATGACGAGACGGGGTCTGGAGCCCGCAGCAGTGCTGTCTGAAAGAGCTTTCCGAGAGGATGGGGGTGGCTGGTACCAGCCCTCTTCCCCGCCATCGCCATCCACCATCCGTAGCTACTGGTGAGCACGTAAAAATGTGACCAGTGCTACTGAGGAATTGAATTTTTAATTGTATTTAATTTTAAGTAACTGAAAGTTAAATCATCCCATGTAGCTAGAGGTCATGTTCCTGGACAGTCCAGGTCCACAGGGATGCCAGGGGTAGACTCTAAGCACGTAGCTGGCAGAAGTATGGCAGGTACGTGATTGAATCCTGGAGCGTAGTTTGCTCGCACTCCCACGTAGGCTTTCTTGCATTCAAGAATGTCTACGACCTGTCCAGAAAGATCTTAGACAGAAAGATCTTAGACATGCAGGCATATGGGAGTGCATTCAGACCAAGCACTTCGTTGAATGCCATTTTCTTTCTAGGCAAGTGACAGTGCCAATGACAAATATTAACTCATTGGTGTCTGAGCTATCGCTGAGAAACGAGCAGCAGTTTTCATGCCGCTCCTCTGAATCGAGAAGCCGAGGCGGGGAGACAGGAATGGTGGTGTCCCTCCCGAGTGAATGGAAGCCAGGGCTGGGGATGAAGCCAGCGCCCCATGCTCTGTTACCTTTGGCAGCGAAAACTAAGCACCATGAGTCGCGCCTTACAAAGCAGCTTCAGGGCAGCTCTTCGTTCCTACGGATACTGTCTCCTGACTACAGTCGGGTCTGGCCGTGAGAGGAGGACCCACCACCACGCACGCCCAGCGGCAGTTTGCGTGGGGTGAACTCAGGACCTACCATGATACACTGCACAGTCTTTAATACGTAACGTGATGATTTGTCACCCACCAGGTCCCCTCACATTTGCAAGACCGAGGTGTGAGTGACGGGCGAGCCGTGTTATGGGACTCTGACTCCGTGTACGCAGGGGATAAGTATTGTGTATGCGTGACACACGGTGTTTAGGTGTCAGAACTCGAGTAAACATAAGCATAGCTAGGGCGTTTGCAGAAGTCCTCAACCTTTCGGTTTGCCTAAGAATTCCCTGGGCAGGCATCGCAAATACTGACCCCCGGGCCCCACCCCAGAGGTCCTGACCCAGGAGACCCCAAGGCTGTCTGCAGCTCTCATTGTTGAGAACGCTTCTTACAAAGGGCAGCCTGTCCTAGCCCTCCTACACAGGAGGAAAAGGAATCCTAAATGGCTTCCGATCTTGTGCCCCTGGATCCGGTCCTGCCATTTCCCACAGGTGCCTGGTGGGGGAGGCCAGGCCAGGTGTGGAAGGAGCTCAGCGGCCTGCGCTCAGTAGGTCCTCCAGGGCTGACCGAGACAGCTGCAAGCTTTCAAGCTCCTGGGACACCCCCCGCCCGCCCCTAAATATCTGCACAAACTGGACCCCCCCCACCTTGGATGCTTGGGGCAGCGGAGGCTAAGGAAAACTGTTAACAAGTGGTGAGAAGTGGACAGTTAACCAACCGCTTTACGAGGTTGCTTTGGTGACCACACCACAGCCCCCGTGGGAGATCTCCCATTGCAGAAGGCTTTTATTTTAAACGGTGTCCTTTATTAATTTTGCAATCAAATCAGTTCCCGATTCCAGCGTCTTACTGTTAGAAATAGTGCAGTGATGAACGTCTTTATGTTTGCCCATGCAACGTACTAGCATGTCTGGAATAGCATGCCTAGATTTTGTATTAAAGGGCACGGGGATCTGCTGTTTTTGTGCGGAATTGTCCAACGGTCCCCGAAGGTCTGCACTGATTTATACTCCTGCCCCAGATCGGCCGGCTTGACTCTGTCCCCACGTTCTCAGCAGACCTAGGTGTTCTAAGTCCATCTGAACATACTCGACCCTTGGCGGGTTTCGGTGGTGTTCTAACACAAATTAATCACGTCTGTTACATGTCCCACATCTGATTTTTTTCAAGACCTTTGCCTGGTGCAGAATTGTTTGAGTATAAATCGATTTTATGAGCGCAGTTTTTTTCCAGTGTGAAATACATTATTTTCACAAATTTAAAAATAACTTACACTTAACAAAGTTTTAAAATCTAGGGTGAAACCCTTACTTGAAAGCCATTAATTAGTTTGGAGATTCAAAGCAGTAAACGAAAGCCCATTTATGAGTTTGCTAATTGGTCTTCCCGGCTGCTGGAGGTGATCTCAAGTGTCCTCTATAAATCCTTTGAGCACCACTGTAAAGCCACAGACTCCGGGCTCCCGGAATGGGGGTTCTGAGACCTGCGTTACAAATCCCCCTCTAAGTCAAACGCACTTCCTATCTCAATGCCTTCATTCGTTGGGACAACTTTTGTCTAAAAGAACCCAAACAAAGAAATGTCATTTAGGTCACACAAAACAAGAGATTTTCATTGCTTTTTCAAATCCTGCTGCTTTTTTTTTTAAGATGATATTTATTTATTTGAGAGAGAGCGAGAGAGAGCGAGCGCATGAGCAGGGGGAGGGGCAGAGGGAGAGAGAGAATCCTCAAGCAGACTCCCACTGAGCAGGGAGCCTGATGTGGGGCTTGATCCCACGACCCTGAGATCCTGACCCAAGCCAAATCCAAGAGTCAGTCGCTCAACCGACTGAGCCACTCAGGCAGCCCAATCCTGCTGCTTTTTGATGAAAAAATATGAAGATAAGTCCAAAGGACACATTTTATTTTTATTTTTATTTATTTTTAAAGATTTTATTTATTCATTTGAGAGAGCACGAGTGAGCATGAGTGGGAGGGGCAGAGGGACAGGGAGAAGCAGACTCCCCGAGCTCCCCTGGGGCTCGATCCCAGGACCCTGAGATCATGATTTGAGCCAAAGGCAGACGCTTAACCGACTGAGCCACCCAGGTACCCCAAAGGACACATTTTTTTAAAAGTCCCTTTCTTTGCTTCTTGTTGGCAAAAATCTCAGAGAGAACCAGAGGAATTGCATTTGGTGTCAGGGAATGTTCGAACTAGAAGACACTGTGGAAATTCCACTTTGCAGGTGAGCTGAGGGCAGCCCAGACGGCCAAAGGTGTGTCCAGGTTTGCTGTGTCTGAGCCTGGGCTCCCACTAGCACAGGAGAGCGTCTCTGGGCTCTGCTCCTCCACCACCCTTGGCCTTCGTGGCTACCAACCCAGCGAGGAGAGTGGGCATGCCCAGGGGTGCCAAATTCAAAAGCTCAGCAGATACACACTGAGAAACCTCCCTCCCTCTGATCCCCAGCAGCCTGGTTCTCCATTCTGGAAGCAATCTAGAAAATGCCTAGATTTCCTTCTCGGGGCATTCGGTGCCCCCCAGCAAGGATGCATGGAGCATTTCCCCCTCTCTTGCCCTCCCATGGTTTCTTCTCTATCAGACACATGGGAGTGCACCTCACGGTGTTCTCTATGCTGCTTTTTTCTCTTAGCAATGTGGCCTGAGGGATATGTCTCCTCGAATGGATAGACTTGCCTTTCCAATGTTTAGGTCTTGCTGCCATGAGTAGCCCTGTTTCAGAAACCAAGTTTCTCTGCACAGTGGGCTTTGAGAGACGCAGGCCCTCAGCGAAGGTCCAGGATGGCCACATGAGCGCTGCTGGAATGCTGTTCATTGAACCCAGGAAGCGCACGTGGTCCTCAGCCCCGGCTACTTTGCCCTGCATGTCCCCCCTGGGTTCCCACGAGCATGCAGGAATAACTCTGGGTGCCGACCATGGTGGTCACGGTCTTTTGGGGTATTTTTTTTTTTTTTAAAGATTTTATTTATTTATTTGACAGAGAGAGAGAGACAGCGAGAGCAGGAACACAAGCAGGGGGAGTGGGAGAGGGAGAAGCAGGCTTCCCGCTGAGCAGGGAGCCCGATGTGGGACTCGATCCCAGGACCCTGGGATCATGACCTGAGCCGAAGGCAGACGCTTAACGACTGAGCCACCCAGGCGCCCTTTTGGGGTATTTTTGATGGGATATTCCTCCCTGGGCTGAAACCTGGTATTTTGCATGTCCTGGCTCCAGACATGAACAGGCTGCTCTCCGTGTCACCATTTCAGGTTTCTTTGGGTTTAGTGCAGACTGCATCCTGGGGTTACTGCTTTTCATAGGCTCTGGTCCTAGTGTGAGTACTGCTGATGGGAGAACATGTCCCCCAGAATGGCATGGCCGTGTCCCCACAGCTTCAGCAGGTGGCTTGGGACCTACCTTGTAGTGAGGATGCCACCACATAGGGATTTGCAAGGCGACTCTGGGGTTGAAGCCGCTCACACAGCAAATATATATATTGTACATATATATTTTAGGGAGGGGGAGGAGGGCAGATGGCAGAAGAAGAGAGAGAGAATTTTTTAAAAAGATTTTATTGATTTATTTATTTGTCAGAGAGAGAGAGAGAGAGAGAGAGAGCACGAGCAGGGGGAGAGGCAGAGGGAGAGGGAGAAGCAGACTCTCCGCCCAGCAGGGGATGCAGGACTTGATCCCAGGACCTGAGCTGAAGGCCGATGCTCAACTGACTGAGCCCCCCAGGCGCCCCTCACACAGCAAATATTTAGCGAGCGACTGCTCTCTGCCAGATGCTGTGTTCGGCCAGGGCCAGAGAGGCTGCCAGAAATGCCAAACATAAAGAGATTTCCTGCAAGGAGTTGGCTTACACCATCGCGGGGGGCCTCCCGGACAGGCTGGAAGTCCCAGGGCAGGCTGTCCGGAAGGGTGGGCTGGACCTCTGGGGCCGAAGCCGCTGTCCATGGGCAGACTGCTGTCTTCCTCCGAAACCTCAGCTCTGTTCTTAAGGTCTTTCAACTGATTAGGTCAGACCCACCCAGATTATCCAGGACAGTCTCCTTGACCTCAAGTCAACTGATTGTGAATGTGAGTCACATCTGTAAAATACCTCCAAAGAAACACCTCCATTCATGTTTGATTGAGCGAGTGGGGACGGTAGCCTAGTCGAATGGACACACAAGAGCTCCAAGGTAGTGTGTTCTTATGTGGGAGGAAAAAACCCCTAAGTGTGGAACGATATTGTTTGCATTACCCAGGGCTGCGATAACAAATTATCACAAACTTGGGGGCTTAAACAACAGAAATTGTTTTTCTTACACTTGTGGGGGCCACGGTGTCAGCAGGAGATGCTGCTTTCAGAGCCCCGAGGGGAGAAGCCTTCCTGCGTCTTCCAGCTCCTGCAGGAGGACGCCTGCCATTCCTGGCGTCCCTCGGCACAGGGACCGTCCCGTTCTCTGCGTCCATCTTCACAGGGCCTTCTCCCCTGGGTCCCTTCCTCTCCGTCCTTGAGTCTCAGACCTCCCTCCCCTCAGCCTTATTAAAGACACCAGTCATAGGATTTAAGGCCCACCCTAATTCCAGGGGGATCTCATCTTGAGATCCTTCACTCAGTCACATCTGCAAAGACCCTATATCCAAATAAGGTCACAACCACAGGTCCCACGGACTAGAACTTGGACACGTCTTTCTGGGGGCCACTACTCAACCCTCTACAAATAATATATGGTTTATTTCTGTCATGCAACCAAAAGGAATCCGTGTGTTGGTGGATGTATACCCATTTCCTCCGAGGATACCCAAGACACTGAGAGCAGTCGCTGTCTTTTGCTGGCAGTGAAGAGTGTTTTAATGATCAATTTTTGGCCTTGTGAACTATGTGCAATGTTTTATTATTTTTTAAAACATTTTTATTTATTTGAGAGAGAGAGAGAGCATAAGCAGGGGGAGCAGCAGAGACAGAGGGAGAAGCAGGCTCCCCGCCAAGCAAGGAGCCCGACGTGGGGCTCGATCCCAGGACCCCAGGATCAGCTGAAGGCAGACGCTTAACCGATTGAGCCACCCAGGTGCCCCCCCCCTCACCGTGCATGTATACGTTTATACAAAATACAGTTTCCTGAGTTACTTAGCGTTTAAACTCTTGGATTACTTTGAGCTTTGATTAAAGTTTAATCGAGTTTTTAAAACTTAAAGTTTATAAAAATTTTCTGTAATAAAAATATTCAGGTTCTCATCTCCCCTCAATATATTCTGATTTCTTTATTGCTGAGAGAAGTTAAAGATTTAAATAAAGAAGACTCTGTTTATGGATTGAAAGATTTGCTGATTCCCTCCGAATTGATCTAAGGATGTAACACAATCCCATTCAAAATCTCAGCATACTTAAAAAAAAAAACAAAGAAACTTAAGCTAATTCTAAAATTTGTGGGGAAATACCAAGGAATTGGAGTCATCAATACAATCTCAAAAAAGAGCACAGTAGGAAGACTCACACTGTCTGATCAGGATTTGCCGTAAATACGGAACCAGTGTGGTGTGGTTTGGCCTGGTGAAGTCCGAGAGGCCAGGGGTGCGGTCCAGCTGGTTCACCCGGGGGCCCCACTGTAGAGTAGGTCACGGCACAACAGACTCTCAAAAACTTGTAGAATGGATGCAGAAGTTTCTGCCTGCCACCCACACGTGAAGACAGCCAGGGAGGGACTGGGATATGGCAGGGCTGAAGCAGGGGAGACTTGGAAGCCAATGGGATAGTGTTGGGACCAAGCCCAGCTCCCCCCAACCTGGAGGAGAGCGGCAGCAGATTGCTGCTCATCTCTGAGGCTTGCACAGCACATGGAACACACATCATCCTCATGGGGAGGAGATGAACGCCAGGTCCTGTGTCCCACTGCTGAGACAATGGCACTGGGACCTTCTGAACTGTCACTGGCTCTGCAAAAAGATGACAGGTGCAGTTTGTACCAGGGGGTGGTATGCACCAGAGGACAGTATGCACCAGGGGACAGTATGCACCAGGGGCAGTATATACCAGGGGGCAGAATGCACCAGGGGAAAGTATGCACCAGGGGGCAGTATGCACCACGTAGCAGTATGCACCAGGGGACAGTATGCACCAGGGGACAGTATGCAGTAGGGAACAGTATGCACCAGGGGACAGTATGCACCAGGGGGCAGTATGCACCAAGGGACAGTATGCACCAGGGGACAGTATGCACCAGGGGACAGTATGCACCAGGGGACAGTATGCAGTAGGGAACAGTATGCACCAGGGGACAGTATGCACCAGGGGACAGTATGCACCAGGGAACAGTATGCACCAGGGGACAGTATGCACCAGGGGACAGTATGCACCAGGGGGCAGTATGCACCAAGGGACAGTATGCACCAG
>NW_022589744.1:14544929-14574894 GCF_004348235.1 Phoca vitulina | reverse complement strand
ACAGTATGCACCAGGGGACAGTATGCACCAAGGGACAGTATACGTCAGGGACAGTATGCACCAGGGGACAGTATACGTCAGGGACAGTATGCACCAGGGGACAGTATTCACCAGCATGCATGCCTTCCTTGTAACTTCATCAGCATGATTCCTTTTGATCAAAATTTATCACTCTTTTTGGTTTGAAAATCTCGTTAAAACATTCAAACATTTTTACAACTCTGACATGAATCGTCAGCTTGCCCCATGGAGAGAATTTCTCTGTCTTACAGGCTCCCCCCCCACCGCCCCGTACATGCCCCTTTACTCTTCAACAGGCTCATTCCTGCCTTTCCAGCTTGATGACCTCCTGCAAGTGAGTGTGGGTTTCTGCGTTTAGTTAATTTGCGTGTTGTTGCTCTTGAACTGTTTCTTGGTTTGAATTCCTCCCCATCAGGGTCTGAATCCCCAACAGTGGGATTGCAGTATTTGCCACAAGGCTTGGCACAAAACAGCCTTACCCATAAAAACGAGTAGTGTGAAGGTAGGCATGGGGCACATTCATCCCCAGACAGAGCGTATTTGTGATTTTAGACCCTCACGTCCTCAATTAAATTAAAAATCCGTTGAAAAGGCACTGGTAGGGCGCCTGGGTGGCTCAGTTGGTTAAGCGACTGCCTTTGGCTCAGGTCATGGTCCCAGAGTCCTGGGATCGAGTCCCGCATCGGGCTCCCTGCTCAGCGGGAAGTCTGCTTCTCCCTCTGACCCTCTCCCCTCTCATGCTGTTTCTCTCTCTCTCTCTCCCTCTCTCAAATAAATAAATAAATAAATAAATCTTAAAAAAAAAAAGAAAAGGCACTGGTAAAGGTTGGGTGAGCGTGTGGGGGAATGGGCGCTCACGCACGTGCGTGGGGATACAGTGGCTTCCGTGTCTCCGGAAAGCAGTTTGCCAGTCCCAGCCCACATCCTTTGAACCTAAGGAATATCCGAAGGAAATAAAAAGGAACCGGAGATGCACAGAAAGCTGTATTTGTGTACCGATGCGTTCACGGCAGCAGAGCTGGAACATAAATTGGAAATAGCTCAATGTCCCTCCGGCGGCAGCTGACTTAAATCGAGTACGGTGTGTTCATGCGAGGAAATTCAGTGCAATCTTTACAATTCACGTTCTGGAAGATCTTTGCAACGACACGGTGGAAACCATGTGTAACATTACATGAACAAAGTGGATTGGGGGGCGCCTGGGTGGCTCAGTGGGTTGAGCGTCTGCCTTTAGCTCAGGTCATGATCCCACGGTCCTGGGGTCGAGCCCCGCATCGGGCTCCCTGCTCAGCGGGAAGCCTGCTTCTCCCTCTGCCTGTAGCTCTCCCCGCTTGTGCACTTTCTCTCTCTCTCTCTCTCTCTTGAATAAATACACTCTTAAAAAAAAAAAGAAAAAAGTGGATTAGGAAAACACACAGTGTGGTCTCAGTATTGTGAAAATACCTGTGTATAAAAGTGCACAGAGAGGAGAGTGGAAAGAAAGAATAAAAATACAGAAGTGCTTACAATGATTTTTTTCCTTCTCGTACTTGTCTGTACTTTCCAGCGTTTCCGCGATGAACACATAGGACTTCTACAGGCGGCGTTTCTGAGCAGACTCCTGACTGACAGGCTTCTAGACTCAGAGATGTGGGGACAACGAGAAGCCAGAAAAGCGACGAGGGGCTGGTTTGATTAAAGAGCATCATCCACGAAAATCATGAAACAGGAGAAAGGATGTTACTGCAGCTCAAGGTTTCCTAGTCATGAATTTTCATACAGGAAAGATGCAGCACATGACGCCCGTTAGGACAGTGGGGACTTCAGCATGCCCTTGTGAGCAATCGCAGACCCAGAGGGCGTGAAGGAGTCAGGCCTCCCAGGACCAGAGCCTCACGCCCCTGCTGTCCTGCTGTGCGTCTTGTTTGGGGGGCAGGAGGTATGTGTATGTTCAGCTGCCTCACTCTGGTTATGGGGAGAGCACCCAGCTCCCCTGGGGTGTGACCCCCCCCCGTGGGGTCCTGTGTGTGTGGGGGGCAGGGGATGGGTCTCGGTCCCGGAAGCTTCCGCAGCTCCCAGCCTGGGGACCGTTGTGCCTTGAGCCCTCCCCTGGGCATTTGCCCGAAGACCGTGCAGGAGAGTCTGGCTTCCTCCGAGGTCACTAAATTGGAGGGATGTCCATCATGCCTCCCTGCCCCAGGTTATGCGCATCTACTACGAGTCTCTGAGACAGCACATGGAGAGAAGCAGGGTGAGAAGAGGAGAACAAGAAACGAAGAAACAGAAACCGGGACAGACCCAGAGTATCAGGACGCACCTGGGGCCTTCCTAGTTGGGGCATCCCCTGGTGGCTCAGCTAGTCTGAGCTGAGTTTCTGTCCCTTCGTCAACATGAGACTGTATTTTCATTTCAGCTTCCCGTCAAACATCTGTAAAACTTGTCCACGTTCTAGGCCAGAAACAATATCAAACTCCCGAAGTGGAAACCATATGGGCCCCGTTCTCTGGTCACAATGTCACAGAACAGGAGACTGATAAACAGAGGGGGGGTGTCGAGAAAGAATCTAAACAGACACACCACAAACGCAGACGTAGGAATGTTACGTCTTATGTTGACCCCAAAAGATGCTCTGTGTCAAGGCAAACGTGAGTTCAAACCGCATGTCCCTGAGAGTGGACGGGGTTTAGAAGAGTGACACCACCAAGTGCTGGTGAGGATGTGGGGGAGCCAGGAGCCACGCACCTGGCTGCTGGTGGCTGCAAAAGGGTGCAGCCGCTTTGGGAGTCAGGTTGGCAGTCGCTTAAAAGCGACATGAGCACTAACCATATGACCCCGAAATCCCCCTAGGTATCTCTCCGAAAGAACTGAAAACATACGTCCATACCAACCTTGTCCACGAATGCTCACAGCAGCTTCACTCCTAATAGCCCCACAGCGGAACCAGCCCAGATGCCCGTCAGCTGGTAATCGGATAAACAAGATTCGGGGCGGCTGTAGAGGGATGACGGCTCGGGGATGGAAAGGAAGGGGCAGTCGATGACAGCACAGCGGGGATGCGTCTCAAAGCGCTCTGCTCAGCGAAAGAAGCCAGACACAGAGTGACATCCTAGATGCTTCCATTTCTATGAAATCTACAAAAGGCAAGACTTAACAGACCCAGGAAGCAGATCCGGGGTGGCCTGAGCCAGGGGTGGGGTAGGGGCTGACTGTCAAAGGGCACAGGGGGCTTTTGGGCAGATGATTCCCAAACTGGACGGGGGATGGAGTCCTGGGATCCTGCTTCACTGTCCCAGGGGTTTCTTTGGCCTTTCTCACCGGATGGCCTTGCAACAGAATGCCTTATTACCGTATAGAAAGTTGTAGAACTTTTTTTCTTTTTTAAAAGATTTTAGGGGCGCCTGGGTGGCTCAGTCGTTAAGCGTCTGCCTTTGGCTCAGGTCATGATCCCAGCGTCCTGGGATCGAGCTCTGCATAGGGTTCCCTGCTCCACGGGAAGCCTGCTTCTCCCTCTCCCACTCCCCCTGCTTGTGTTCTCTCTCTCACTGTGTCTCTCTCTGTCAAATTAAATAAGTAAAATCTTCAAAAAAAATTAAAAGATTTTATTTATTTTTGCGAAAGAGAGAGAGAGAGCATAAACAGAGGGAGAAGCAGACTCCCCTGCTGAACAAGGAGGCTGATGTGGGACTCGATCCCAGGACCTGGGAACCATAACCTGAGCCGAAGGCAGACCCTTCACCGACTGAGCCACTCAGGCGCCCAAATTCTTTTTTTCTTGTCATGGGCGGACAGGTATGTTAAGTTTTAAAAAACCAAATTTTAAAACTATGTACCCCAGGGATGTCTGGGTGGCTCAGTCCTTAAGTGTCTGCCTTCGGCTCAGGTCATGATCCCGGGGTCCTGGGATTGAGCCCCACATCGGGCTCCTTGCTCCGCGGGAAGCCTCCTTCTCCCTCTCCCACTCCCCCTGCTTGTGTTCCTGCTCTCCCTATCTCTCTCTCTGTCAAATAAATAAATAAAATCTTAAAAAAACAAACAAACAAACTATGTACCCCAAATGATTCCATGTTTGTGAACTAGATCCATGTATACAAAAGTCTGGAAATACACTCGACTAATTTCTGCTTATTTAAAAAAAAATAGTGTCTCGCTCTATGAATGTGTATCCTTTCCATGAAGAAAACATATAGAAGGTGTTTGTAAGAAGCCCGGAGACCCTCCAGGCCGGTCTCCTCCTCCTCATCTTCTCTATTCTAAAACTTAATTATGCTGGTGGTTGCACACTGTATACATTTACCAAAACTAGTAGAACTAACCTCAAATGGGTGTATTGTAATGTACGGAAACTGTACCCCCCAAAAGGAAAAAATTAGCAGAAGTGGAGAAATCTGTATGTAAGGTCTGTGGGTCATGGGGACAGTGTCCTGGTTGCGATGTGCTACCCAGGTGTTACCTTCGGGAGAGGCTGGCGGCCCCCAGGAGCTGAAGAGGCAGGGAAGGGTCTGCCAACACTGTGATTTCAGGTTCCTGGTGCCCGGAACCACGAGGGACTAATGCCCTGCTGTTTCAAGCCACACAGTTCACAGTACTTGGTTACGGCAGCCCCGGGGGACTCACACGGAGGGTTCTGACCTTCTGATGGTAGTGACATTAGGACGGGTGGAGGGTGGAGGGAAGGGATAGGCCATAAAAGGTGACAGACTGATTGGTAATCCTTTAGGGAAAAAATAATGTTGTACTCCTTACGTCGACATAAAAATTTAAAAAAATCAGATGGACCAAAGGTTAAATTTATAAGCTCTGTGCCCAGGAGCTGTCTGTCCTCGTCCCCCAGCCCCTGACAACCCCTGATCAACTTTCTCTCCATAGATTTGCCTGTTCTGGACATTTCCTATAAATGGAACCATATAGTGTGTGGCCTGGGTGCCTGGCTTCTTACGCTCAGCATTTGCATTTCCCTAATCCACTCATGTTCTTTTTAATCGGAGCTGAAGTTTAAACAGCGGGATATTTCTGGGGCGCCTGGGTGGATCAGTTGGTGAAGCGTCCGACTCTTGGTTTTGGCTCAGGTTATGGCCTCAGGGTCGTGAGACCGAGCAGTGGGATGTTTCTGAAGCTCCAATTGTTGTCATCCCTTGAGAACCGTGGAAGGCAGGTCTCCCTGGGCTGATTTCCCCACAGGGGCTCCTGAGTGCACCTGCTTTCTCTCTTTCCGACTCCCGTCTGCTATTCTGGACATAGGGGCCTACCCAGCTCCCGACCTCTGGATGGAGGCCCCCAGGAGGGAGGCCCCCATGGAAATCGCCCCCAGGAAGACTCTGGGTGTCCAGCAGGTGTAGGTCTGGGCCCCCAGCAGGCCTTAGATGTCATTATTATGTTACTATGTGCCTGCTCTAAAAATAGCCTGAGTCAAAGAGCAGAGGCCAAGAGTAGGATGTAGTAAATGAATGTCAGAGAGTAGGACAGAGCGTAGGACTAGAAGAGAGGCCACAGATGTGGGGACCACAGGGCTTCCATCCCACCAAAGGGGCTACCGGATGCTCGCAGGCAGATAAAGAGGCTTTATTCTGTCTTCTCCACCCCAGGGAAAGGGGTCTTTTGCCCAGGAACTGGCCACACGGGCCTTGCCCAGCAATGGTGACAAGCTGTCCACTCCCTGAGGTGAGCACAGGGCTGGATCGGGGAGCCCCACCTCTGCCTCCTGCAGAAGGTCTGTCCTGAGTGGTGGAGGTGTGTGTGTGGGGGAACAGGTGACCATCATCCTGGTCTCTCTGGGACTGATTCCATCCTGGTTTTTCTTCTGCTGGAGTGAGTTGACTTGCGTCCTCCATATTTCCAAGTTCTAACCCTTGGGACCTGTGAATTTAATCTTATTTGGAAAAAGGGTCTTTGCAGATGTAATTATGGCAAGGATCTCAAGGTGGGATCACCCCAGATTTAGGGCCACCCTAAATGCAATGACACCTGTCCTTACCTGAGAAAGATTTGAGGCGGGCACAGGAAGAAGGCCACGTGAGGATGGAGGCAGAGACTGGAATGTCTACAAGTCAAGGGATGCCAAAGATCACGGGACAACCACTGGAAGCTGAAAGAGGCAAGGAAGGAGTCTCTCTCCAGGTCTCTAGAAAGAATCAACCCTGCTGACATCTCAATTTCAGACCTCTGGTCCCCAGAACTGGGACAGAATACATCTCTGTTGTGTTAAGCCCTCCAAATTGTGGAATGAGTTATGGCAGCCTAAGACACATGGCTACCCAGTATAAGGGATTTTCAGTGCTAAAACCGGGAGAATCTTGAGCAAATCGGGATAGCTGGTCAACCTAGCATTTGAAATATCTGCCATACTTTTTGAACTCGAGTCAAAACACATGAGCTAGCTTTGGCTCACATAGCATTTGAAGTTTCTCTGGGTCACGACTGGTAACTTTCTATGTCACAGTTTCTACCCTGTCTGTCCCTCTGGTGTCAGCTTCATATAGTATTCGGGGCCTTCTGCCTCGGAGGGCATTGATAGCAGGAGGTAGGAATGGACAGGGGGTGCCCTTGGCCTTCTCAGCAGCCCTGTGTGTCTTTGGTGGTGTGCAAACCCTCTACATCTCAGCTTCTCCTCTTTTGGAAAGAGGAGATGCTCCCAGCCTGGCCCTCAAACGGCTACGTGATAACCTGTCTTTCAGCGGAAAGATGCAGCTGAACGACAAAATGCCAAGTGGTCCTCACCTTCCCGCTGCTTGCTCCTGAGCCGGGAGACACTGGTGGGCTCACCTAGGAAATTGCCAGCATCTGGGTGGCAGCAGGAGTCTGGAAGCTGCATCCTGGGAAGAGAGTTGGGCTGTCTGTGGAGAATATCTACTGGTTTCCTCTTCCTTCTGCTTCCCCATTTCCTGCTGGACCAAACCAGGGGACCCGCTGATTCTCTAAGCAGTGAGACGACCGGAAAGAACACAATCCCCACCACCTGCTGGACCCTGTTTTCCTTGTTATGGATATAGGTGCTCAGGGGGCTGCAGTATTGACCCCGGAGCACCGCTGTGGGCACCTCCTACTCCCTGACCCCTCGGGGCTGACTCTGCAGCTGTAAAGGAAAAGTCAGCTTTGTCTTGACATCGTGGGAGCCTTGCCCGGATTCATCCTGAGCTCTCCTGCCTTCCCACGGTGGTCAATCGCAGGAAACCTCCTCTGATGTGCTGAACGCGGCCCAGGAGCCCCCCAGAGCCCTTCCCACGGTCTTTGGCAATGCAGAGCCCTGCGGCTCGAGATGGCGCTGCCCCCAGGGCCAAGGCCTGCCCCTGGACGTGACCTCTGGAAACGTAGGCCAAGATTCTTTTGATCTCACAATTTCTGGAGTGCAAGTATTTAGAAATGTCTTCCGCCCCAAAGCTGGGGTGGCCAGGTGCCAGAGAGGGGAGGCAAGACTGAGGAGCGGGGTGGGCTGTGGACAGCCCCTAAGAGGGGACCCGTTTGCATGTGGAGGGGCCGGGAGACAAACTTCCTTTTCTTTTCTTTTTTTTTTTAAGATTTATTTATCCATCTTATTATTTTTATTTTTATTTTTAAAGATTTTATTTATTTATTTGTCAGAGAGAGAGAGAGAGCACAAGCAAGGGGAGGGTCAGAGGGAGAAGCAGGCTTCTGGCTGAGCAGGGAGCACGATGTAGGACTTGATCCCAGGACCCCGAGATCATGACCTGAGCCAAAGGCAGATGCTTCACTGACTGAGCCACCCAGGCACCCCTTATTTATCCATTTTAGAGAGAGGGAGAGAGAGCGTGAGAGCGTGGGGGGGCAGAGGGAGAGAGAATCCCCAAGCAGACTCCCCGCAGAGTGCAGAGCCGGATGTGGGGCTGGATCTCACGACACCGAGATCACGACCTGAGCCGAAATCAAGAGTCGGACACCCAAACCACTGAGCCCCCCAGGTGCCTTGAGACAAACTCAAGAGGCTGGTCTTCTATTTTCCTCACATCCTGTGTTGTCCATATAAAATAATACATGCTCCCAGTAAAAAAAATATATTTATATTTTGTGTTTTCGTATATATTTAAGATACTTTAAATATGCTTTTGTATATTGTGTTTTCCATACATATAAAACATACGCTCCCAGGAAAAGCAGCTTATAAAATTGAGCTCTAACTTACATTAAGTAAAGGGTACGGATCTTAAGGAGAGAGCTCGGCGTATTTTCACGCGAGTTGATGTCTGTGTAGCTACCACTCTGAGAGGCACAATGGCGTGGGGAAGGCCTCCTCCAGCCCCCAGAGCTCACCTCTGTTCTCACTTGCAACCCCACAGATTGGTTTGGCTGTTTTAGAAATCTGTATAAATGGAATGGTACGGAATGTGCTCTTTTCTGTCTGGCTCATTTCAGGTAGTATTCCGTTGAGTGTCTACGCCACAAATTGACTCCTTTTTTGTTGATGGGACTTGGCTAGTGTCCCGTAGGAGACATCCCAGGTAGGGCTGTGGTGAGCTCCGCATAGGAAGTGGGAGCGAGAGGACAAATAAGACACTTTCCTGATGTGAAATCTGTGGGTCAGAGACCAGCCGCTCCTCCCGAAACCCTGACCCACAGGCGGCTGGAGAAATTAGGACCCTGTATTTGAAAGGCATGGAAAGGAAATAATTTTATACCTACAGCAAAACAGGTAGATGGTTCTACTGATGTGAGTTTTGAGACTCATTGGCTCAATCATGGCGCTCCTTTGCTTACATACCTTCATTGCACAATGTCAAAAGGAAATGTTTGTTTTATTTTGGTACGCACTTTAGAATAAAAACCCCAGAACCAGAAGGCACCATCATTCTCCATCTTGTTTCTCAGGCCAGCTGCACCAACTTACCACAGCACCCTTGCCTTCTGAGCCTAGACTGGACCTCAGAATCCTTCCTAACCAAAAGCTCCCTGCGGTCAGTAGTGACTTGAGTTGGTGTGAGTTGAAGCCTCGCTGCCCCCACGATGGCATGTCATCTACTATTGGGTTGAGGAGAGGGTAGAGGTGGGGAGGAGTGTGGGGGAATGGGTTGGGTTGAAGAGGGGAGTGGGGACGGGAGAGGGTGGGCCAGGAAGATTCATGATAAATATGGAGATCCAGTTATTGGAGCAAGACCTGCATTGACCATATCTGTTGGTTCCTGTCTGGGCTTGTTGGCCCTGCAGGTGGGCTAGTCTGGTGATGAGGTTGGGGCCTCCCCAGGACAAAAGAGAGAGGGGCAGGGGGTGGGGGCCGGGGTGACAATGGGGAGCAGCTGCTGTTCCCCTCTCCAAAGTCTCTGATACCTTGCTCTAGGGTGGGCTGGCCGGGGCTTGGGTGCAAAGAGCAGACTCTTCAAACACCTGGTATCTGAAGCTGAAGATCTTTAACGACTGGACATTTTCCTCTTCTCTTTCCTGTAAAGAGCAGCTTCCCCCTCTGGCTTTGGGTGGCTTTGCATTTGAACTTGGACATGCTGATGTCTCTTCCCACAGCCCCTTGCGCATCCTTCCAACTAGTTCTCTGGTTCTGTGTCCCCCCAGCATCCTCTCTCTCATCCCTCTGAATAATGAAAGGTTTCTACATAATCTGAGGGAAGGATTTTAAGGTCCAGATGACCAGAGCTTGCAACCTGAATGTCTGGATGGCTAAGTGGGTGGCATTAGGCGCCCCGGACACTCCTCACCCACTCGTCTCCTCCGTGTGTGTGTGTAGGTTCACACGATTCTCTGCGCACACAATCCCTTTGTACCATACGTACACCACAGACACGGCATTGAAAAGCCGAAACATCAAAGCTCTGTTACATCTCAAGCACTGAGCACCTGCTGGAGGGACAGGTGGTGGCCTGGGCGCCAGGGGAACACCAGCAAATAAGACAGGGTCGCTGCCTTCAAGGAACTTTGCCCAACTCCCAAACTGGCAGGCGTCCTTCGCCATCCAGATGTGATGTGTGGCCAGTGATCAGCCCAAGGTGGGTCCTTTTTTTTTTTAATTTAAATTGTGGTGAGATGTACACAACATAAAACCACTAATTACATTCACACTGTTACAACCACCACCACCGTCTGTCTCTGCAGGTGTTTCATCGTCCCAAACTGACAGTGTCCCCATGGAACACCAGCCCCTGACAACCTCTCAGCTTTCCGGATTCGACGACTCCAGGTACCTCACGAATCCGAGAGGATCTGTCCTTTCGCAACTGGCTGATTCCACCGAGCACCGTGTCCTTGAGGTTCCTCCGTGTGTAGTCGGCGTCAGAATGTCCTTCCTTTTTATGGATGCATCAGATTCCCTTGTCTGGATGGACCCCATGTTGCTCACCCGCTCATCCATCGATGGCCAAAATGGGGTGCTTCCGTCCCTTGACTGTAGGTGATAGCGCTTCTGTGGATCTGTGGACATGGGATGTACACATACTAACCAGGGCTTTTAAACATACTGAATTGTCAACATTTAATACTTGGGAGATTTCACCCTCCAAGAATATCCAGTGTCCAGCTTCTTGTGAAAAATAGGGCACTGTGGCCACACTGGGCTGTGGTCCTGTGTGTCAGTGACCGGCAGTGAGCAGCTCCTCATCCCGGGACAGTGGCATCCGGACACAGACCAGAGGCTGACTGCCGTACGTTATCGTGCTTACGTTGTTGTTTTCCTTTTAGTCGAGTTAAAAAAAAGCAAAATATTTCCATTACCTGCGTCTCTATCAAACGTGGAAAATAGGAAACAGGTGGAAAGGTCTCCATGTTTCGGGGAGAGAAGAGTATTCCTGCGTATGGAGTATGCACGCAGGGTAGGTCTGCGGGCCAAGAGCCCAGCGGATCTGTTCCATCCCCAGCAAACGGGTCCCTCTCCCATTTTGGTTTCCCACAGGGCATTTTAGTGGACCTCTGGCTGGGTTCCGGATGAGGCTCAGTTCTACTAGTAGGTGACTAAGTCATCTAGGTCATGATATCCTAATCATGGGTTTGATTTCTGATCAGTGGAATCCTAATCGCCCCCACTGCGAACCTGTTAGGCACAGGAAGCAAGCAGGTGTGGACGGTTGAGTGGTGGCCGCTGGGAAGACACGCGCAGGTCCTGACCCTCCTTACCTCTGAATGTGAGCCTTTATGGAAGAGGGTGCTTGCGGATGTAATTAAGGATCTGGAGATGACATCATCCTGGATTAACTGAGTGGGTCCTAAGTCCAATGACAAGGGTCCTTCTAAGAGACGGAAGAGTAGAAGGCCCAAGCAGGAGGGGCGGCCACGGGCCCACAGAGACAGAGACTGGAGCGAACAGCCACAAGCCTGCAGGTGCGGGCAGCCACTGGGAGTGGGAAGAGGCAGGAAGGATCCTCCCCTACAGCCTTGAAGGGGTGGCCCAGGCCGACTTCTGAGCTCCAGAGCTGTGAGAGAATGAGTCTGGGATGTTTTAAGCCCCCCAGTTTGTGCTCATTCTTACAGTGCCAACATAGCGGGTGGCCAGATTCTCTCTGTGGATGAAAGGGAAGTGTGGCATCCTTACGGATGCAGGTGACGCAGAATACGAACGCTTTGGTTGCATGGTGGCCTCTGTGGTCAGTATAACAGGACAGGAGGCCTTGCTCAGCCTACGTACTAGCAAAAGGGCAAAACTACATGAATCCCCATTTTAACCAAGAGGAAAATGGGCACAGAGAGGATGCGATTTGCCCGGGGTCTGGTACATAATCCATGGCAAAACCGAATATGGGATGCCCCCCTGAAAAAAAAACAAAGAGCAAAGTGTAGGTAGTGATGATGAATGCTTCTCACTCAGGGTGAGAGGAGGCAGGAGGGCCCTGGCTTTGCAGGTTATCTTTCAAAAGAATTTTCAGGTCCACATAGCACCTCTTTGCAGTTGGGAATTGTGGGTCTTTAGGATGAACATCCGTCTCTGTGCTTGCTTACGGGCCATTTGTATTTCTTAGAACTGACTGTAACCACGTTTCATATGAGAAGAGCAAACTTCTTTTGAAAATGACATAAAAAAAAGAAAATGATGTAAATAAGAAACACTACTTGTTTAAAGAAGTCTTAAGAGTAGCAATATCAAGAATCACATGACCAAAAGCAAACCCGGAGCCAGAGACTTTTCAAGGCCAGTCCTCCCTCGCGGGTGTGGTGCAGGAGAAAGGACTTGTCCTGGACAGACACACCGTGCTCCCCATTGCCAGGGCCGGACGCGGCGGATTCCGTGCCTGTGGCAGGTGCCATCATCTGCCTGTTTACCTGAGGCTTTCACACAACACACCGGCCTTCCCGAGGGCTTTTCTCTGCGGTGTGGTTGACTCAGAAAGGCTGGTTCTTGCATTTGTTTTCCAGAATGAGTTTCTCACAAGGAGCTGCTGGTTAAAAGAACCCCTTCCCTAGTTAATTCCAGATGGGGAATACATTCAACCTGCATATTTTATGAGGAGGGTAGGAGGTATCCGTTAAGGTGTTTTCTCTGTTTAAAAAACAAGCAATCTGAGGATTGCTTCAATCTGATGATTGAAAAGGTTGTTCTGCAAAGTGAGCCGGCAGGAGGCACTTCACCAGGATTTGCCCTCCCTGCGGAAGGCCCCCCCCCCCCCCCCCCCCCCCCCAAACCCTTTTTTTTTTTTACTGCTCCAGGCAATGAAAGGGAAACTTTGTTGAGGCCCCAGGGCCTTGGGCTCGGGCAGGAGGCCACCCTGCGGGCGAAGGAAGAGCCGGTCGAGGGGCCTTATTTGACCTCTTTGGGGCGCGGGTTGTTGGTGTGGCGCAGTTGACAGCCCCGGGGATGCCGGCGAGCAAAATGCTTGCCGCAGATCATCTGGTCGCAGTTGTATTTCTGGGCCAGTGGGCGAAGGGAAGGCTCGATGATGATGCCAGCCTGCAGATGAAGCACCAAGTGCAGGGTGGACTCTCTCTGGATATTGCAGTCGGACAGTGCCGCCATCTTCCAGCTGCTCGCCCACAGAAATCAGATGCAGCAGGTCAGGCAGGATGCCCTCCTTGTCCGGGATGTTGGCTTTGACATTCTCAGTGGTGTCAGTGGGCTCCACCTCGAGGGTGATGGTCTTGCCCGTCAGGGTCTTCTCAAAGATCTGCATGCCTGCGTCCGCTCGTGGTAGGGAGAAGAGGACTTAACGCTTCTAAGAGGATTGGCGCACTGTACGGCCCAGAGAAAAGCTTCATACCCCTCCTGCATGAACTCGGGTTTGCCCAGGAAGATCATCCACACAGGGGCGCCTGGGTGGCTCAGTCGTTAAGCGTCTGCCTTCGGCTCAGGTCGTGATCCCAGGACCCTGGGATCGAGCCCCACATCGGGCTCCCTGCTCCGCGGGGAAGCCTGCTTCTCCCTCTCCCACTCCTCCTGCTTGTGTTCCCTCTCTCGCTATGTCTCTCTCTGTCAAATAAATAAATAAAATCTTTAAAAAAAAAAAGATCATCCACACACCTAAGTCCTCATGGGATAGCTTGGGCTGGCCCAGAGGACAGGCCTCTCTCTCAAAGGCCGGCTCGCCCCCCGGGACCCAGGCCAGCCTCAGAATCCTGGCCCCACATGCCCAGCTCAGCAGACCCGGCCGCTGTGTGGAACCTGGTCCGTGTGGACAGGCTCTGGGTCACCCCCTCCCATACCTGGACTCTCACAGCCTCCTGCCCAACCAGTGGGCCGAACTCTCAAGACAGCCCCAGCAAAGCCTTAAGAGGGCTGGTGCTCACTGGAGCATCCCTGCCCACCTTCCCTGAGCCTCTCTGATGGAGGATGGGGGCTTAGCCAGGCTCTGGGGGTGGGGGGGGTGCACACTCAAGCTGCTCCTCCTGGCTCCCCTCCCCCAGCCCAGCCTTTGGGTCCCTCCCTGGCGGCATATTTATTAGCCAACCAGAGGACCAGGGCAGCTCTGGGGAAGCCAGCTAAGCCGACTGAGCCCTGCTATTGAGGCTCCCTGGCCTGAAACACAGCCCCTATTTGCAGCCTCCCTGCTTTTTGTTTTGATTTTTGGTGGGGTCCCGGAATCTGTTTTTTCAAAAATTGTGCTAAAATACACAGAACATGAAACTTACCATTTTAACTCTCTCAAGCGTGTAATTCAGTAGCATCTAGTACCTTCAAGATGTTGTACAAGCGTGACTACTCTCTGGTTCCCGGACATTTTCATCTCGCCACAAGGGAGCCTATACTCACTCAGCAGCTGCTGACCAGCCCGCCCAGCCCCCTCCCCCAGCCCCGCAGCCCTCCGCTGCTTTCTGCCTCCTAGGATTTGTCTATTCTGGACATGCGGCAAAAAAGGAATCCTATGTGGGGCCTTTTGTGTCTTTCTTCCCCTCTGCGTGTCTCTGAGGGCCATCCACGCAGCGGGGGTCGGGGAGCGGGGAGGGGACTTCCCTCCTTTCCAGGGCATGTCATGTCCCGTGGTGGGGACGCACCGCACTTCGCTGATCCCTGCTTCTGTCTACGCCCGTGTCTTTGGGCTGTTTCCACCTTTTGGCAATTATCAAGAATGCTGCTATGGACATTCGTTCCTGGGACACGCACCAGCCGTGGCACCCCGGGTCACCCGCGCCTGCGTGTGTCCCCTGCTGAGGAAGCCCCGGCCTGCTTTCCACGTGGCTGCCATGCCACGTCTGCAGAGGCACCTGTCACTTTTCTTTCTTTCTCTTTTATTATGATGGTCCTCCTTTGGGTGTAAGGTGGCATCCTGTGGCTTGGACTTGCATTTCCCAGGTGAGTGTCCTCTCTGCGCTCCTTGGTGGCTTGCTTGTCACCGACACCTCCTCCGATTCTTGGGTCCAAAAGGAAGTAGAACTAGGTCAGCGGCCTCCAAGTTGCTTTGTCCATGGAGCCCCTGCAAGAATTTGGAAAAATGCCCTTTTGGTACCTTTTGAGGTTGGTATCTACCGTTTTTTGTCATTAAGTTCACAAGGGTGCAAAGGATGGGATTTCTGGTGTATTGTAAACACCAACTTTTATTTTATTTTATTTTATTTTAAGATTTTATTTATGTATTTGAGAGAGAGAGAGATTGCAAGGGCAGGAACACAAGCAGGGGGAGTGGGAGAAGGAGTAGCAGGCTTCCCGCCAAGCAGGGAGCCCGATGCCGGGCTCGATCCCAGGACCCCGGGATCATGACCTGAGCGGAAGGCAGAAGCTTAACGACTGAGCCACCCAGGCACCCCAAACACCAACTTTTAAAAAATAGAACAGTTCCTCGCTCTGTAGAAGCAAAACCTGACATTCTGTCCTGCTTTCAAGGTCATTGAGCAAGTCCTGTTCCTCAGTCACAGACAAACCAAACCAGCAAACCGCTTTGCACCCTAGGATAACCCCAAATCTCAGCATCCCCCAATAAGAAAACCCTGTTTATTTCCTGTGAACCTCTGATAATCAGAATTTTAGCCCTGACCTTTGCTCTTCCTGTCCTGTGTCCTGACCTGTAGGATTAGCATAATCACGTGAGAAAGTGGCCGCTGGAAACTTGGTTTTCTTGTGACTTTTTTTTGCCTTTTAAATACTTGATGGCGTTTTTTGTTTGGTGAAGTCAGCCTCCCCTGCACTCTTTGCAAGAAAAGGTTCTTTTCTTTTCCTAAATGCAACTGCCTCCCATTTCCCTGGGGCCATTCTTTTAAATATATCAAATGAAATGTAAATAATGTAGTGAAGTGACCTCTGAGACCAGAGAGACCAGAGAGATAGACAAATTCTTCTTGGTTCTTTTCGCTTTCACCTGGGGGGGGAGGGGGTCCTGTCTCACTTCTTCCCCTGAATTTTATTTTAATAAAAACATTTTTATGTTTGAAAGTAATTCACTAATCACTCAAGCATAGGTTTCTGCAAGAAAAGCATAATTTAAATTTAACGTGTTATTTCCGGCAACTCTAAGGCTCTTAGTATTAAAAAAAATTATTCTGGATGGAGTAATGCAATTAATCAATTGACCAAATGAACGTAAGTATATTAAATTGTGGTATATATTTATTATATATGTAATATGTAATGTATAAATACAATATATATAAAAGTTAAAATTTTGAACTGCATCTCTTTTTTTTCTTTTTTTTAAAGATTTTATTTATTTATTTGACAGAGAGAGAGAGACAGCGAGAGCAGGAACACAAGCAGGGCGAGTGGGAGATGGAGAAGCAGGCCTCCCGCCCAAGAGGGAGCCCCATGTGGGACTCGATCCCAGGACCCTGGGATCATGACCTGAGCCGAAGGCAGATGCTTAACGACTGAGCCACCCAGGCACCCCTTGAACTGCATCTCTTAATGAGATGGATGGGGCTGCATGTTTTCAAATAGTTCATGTGTCTTTGGGTGAATATTATTTATTTCCTAAGACTTGGTTCATTCCTGTTTTTCATTTATTAGTGTAGACTATGAGAAAACTTTATATAAATTCACACATGATAGTGGGAGAGTTTTGCTAGGGCTATGTCCCTCCTCTTTCTGAACTTTTTTTTTTAAGATTTTATTTATTTATTTGAGAGAGAGCGAGTGAGGGAGCACGAGGGGGGAGGGGCAGAGGGCGAAGCAGACTTCCCGCTGAGCAGGGAGCCCGTTGCCGGGCTGGATACCAGGACCCAGACAGCACGACCTGAGCCAAAGGCAGGCGCTCAACCCACTGAGCCACCCAGGCGCCGCTTTCTGAACTTCTTTGGAGATTTAAGTCAAAAGCCACGCAGTGATTTATCACCAAAACCAAAATTTAAAAAATTGACTGGATTAGGTTCTCTTCCGCATGAATGAGATACCGGGCTTTCTTGGCACTCCCGGTATGTGGTATGTGAGTGGCCCGGGTCCCTTCCTGGTCCCCAGATTCTCCCACCCTTCTCCTGCTCCTGCCACGCGGGATGGAGGGATGAGGAAACGGAGGCGTCCCCGAGGTCGCGGGTCCCGAGGCTCAGCGTCTGGCGGGTCCTTGCTGAACGAGCGGCCCGGACCTGGTCACCTTCGGACACCGCCTGCTGCGCTTTGGCCGCGCCGGCCCCGGAGTCCCCGCGGATGGCAGGTGTCTGGGCGCTCCCGGAGGGTTGGTGGTGGACCCCGGGCAGCCGCGGCGACCTTCCTGTCGGGGAGTGCGTGCCTAGGAGGCCACCCCTCCTCTGACGTGACCCCACAAGGTGGATCTGCAGAGAGGGTCACAAAGGGGAGGGGTGCACCAACTTGCTGCGCGTGCGCGGACCCGGCTGCGACCCTCTGCGGGCTGTGCCTGCGAGTGTAGACGCCGGGGGCCTGTTCCAACAGCGCATCTTCAGGTGTCCGGGTCCCGAGTGGGTTTAGGGTGCGTGTGTGTTGTACGAGGATCACGGCGTGTGTGGCTGGCATGGGAGGCGATGCGTACAGTGGGCGTGGATGCGGCGTGTGCAGCGCGAGTGATGCGTGCGCGCGCGTTACGTGTGCGCATGTGAGTGGTGTGTGTTCTGTTGTGTGCGGGTGTCTATACGGTGTGGGGGTGGGATGTGACAGGGCAGCGTGCGTGTGCGGCGCGCGCGGCGTTCCGTGGCGCGTCCCGCCTGCGCCCCCGGCTCCGGGCTCAGCGACTGCGCACCTCCCGCGGCTCGGAGCGGAGCGCGGCGGGTAACCATGGCAACAGAGGCTCCCGCAGCTCGGCGGTCTGGGTGAGGGGCGCTGCGCACCCCGGACGGCGGGCGTGGGGGAGGGGAGGCCGCTCGCCCCCAGAAACGCGCGGACGAGCGGGGCTGCCCTCCGACACACCCTTGCGAATCACCTCTCGTTGACACCCCTCCTGATGGGGCGCCCAGGCCCGTCCTCGGTCCCTGCTGCTTGCCTGCGGGACCTGGACCCCTCGCTCGGGTCCTCCGCGGGCCTGGGGCTGGGCGCCGAACGAACGAGTCCAGCTGCCTCGCCTCGCAGCCAGTAGATGCGCAAAGCACTCAGTGCGGTTAGGTGCGAAGGCGCAGCAAGGCGGCCCGGCTCCTGATCCGAAAGATGGCCTGGACCGCAAGCACAGCTGTGGGGCTTGATGAGTGGCAGGTGCTCCTGTTGGGTCCCCGGCGGATGGGCCAAAGGGAGCCCCCGCGTTTGACACAGGATCCTCTTCAGTGGGGAGGAGAGGATCTGGGCCAAGCAGTTCCCTGTGTTCTGGGAAGAATAGACTTACTCGCGTCAGCAGAGAGCACCTGAGAGAAAGGGCTGGCCTGGCCCTACTGGGATTGAACTTGGAGATACCTGTGCTCCCCTCCCACTTCCGCTCAGGGCTAGCTGGTGGCTGAGGCTGCCTCAGTTGTAATCCTGTTTAACCTGCGGAGGTTGGGCCAGACCAGCTTCTATTCATTCATTCATTCATTCATTCATTCATAACCTTTATTTTTATTTTTTATTTTAAAGATTTTATTTATTTGACACAGAGAGAGAGAGAGAAATCACAAGGAGGGGGAGTGGCAGAGGGAGAGGCAGAGGGAGAAGCCGGCTCCCTGTAGCCCAATTCAGAGCTCCATCCCAGGGCCCTGGATCATGACCTGAGCCGAAGGCAGACGCTTAACCGACTGAGCCACCCAGGCGCCCCTATTTTTATTTTTTTAAAGATAAATTTTATTTATTTATTTGAGAGAGAGAGAGAGCACAAGCAAGGAGGAGAAGCAGAGGCAGAGGGAGAAGTAGACTCTCCACTGAGCAGAGAGCCTCACACAGGACTTGATCCCAGGACCCTGGGATCGTGATCTGAGCCCAAGGAGACACTTAACTGACTGAGCCACCCGGGCACCCCCATAACCTTTATTAAGTGCAATGATTCTCAAGTGTGATACTGTGGCCAGCAGCATGAGAATCCCCTGGGAACTACTCAGAAATGCAGGTTCTCAGGCCTACTCTGGACCTCCCGATCCAGACGCGTATGTGTGCTCAGGCTCACTTGCGCAGCGTCTGATGGAACAAAGAGCTTGGGAGCACACAGATCCCCAGGGGCCTTTGTGCGTAGCATGGGGCTACATGATCCCTTCCCTCAATGGATCTGAAAGCAAACCTGATTTGGAAAGTTCTACTTCTCTTCTCTGAACAACCGGCATTCCACTGGGGCTCCATCTAAAATTTGGGGAAACGAATACTCCTTGACCACGCCCCTAAGGTTGATGTGGTTATTTCAGAGGAGCCGGGGAAGGAGAAGCTGGAGGAACAGGAGGTTCTGAATTCCTATTTCAGAAGCTGCTTGAGAAAGGCTTCAAGGGGTGTTGAAGAGCCCAAGAGTGCCGCCTCCTGGTGACAGCATGCAGGGCTGGCTCTACAGGGGCGAGGCCTCCTGACAAAGGGGGCTTTCACTGTCCCAATCATACGCCCTGTCACTCTTGACCTGGCCAGTCAGTACTGGGATGTCCCACCCATTACTGCCAGCCCCTGGACTGGCTCAATTGAACAAAGGCTTTGAGCTGACAGACAGACAGCAGTATGTGGATGGAGCAATCAGTGTTGAGTGTCAGTCACCTCCATGTGGCTCCAGAATGCAGTGCTCTGCTCTGTTTCAGCTGGAGTTTTCTCCTGTTTTAGTTAGGCTGATAGTAAAATGAACTTTGTATGGTGAATTACAATGTTAGTTTTCAGTAGTGTCCTGAACTCCCCTGGAGGGAGTCTCTGGACACCTGCCCCGGGGAGACCGAGTGCTGCCCTCCAGAAGCTTCCCGGGCTGGCCACGTGGTTGGGAGCAGAGAGGAGGCAGGCGAGAGCAGGGGCGGCCTCCAGCAGGTTTGTCTCTGGCTCCCCTCCCTTACTATTTATACATTCTGTCCTGTCCCCCCGCCAACCACGCTATTATGTAGTCGACATTTTTCCTTTAAATTAACTCATCCTTCTTAAGTTAATTTTCAAAGGAAAAAAATGGGAATTAACAGATATAAATGCAAAAATCAGTAGTTCTCACAGAAACTAAAGGCGATCATAAAAGCCAAGACAATGCAGAGAGACCCGTGGGGTAACATTGTACCTTTTGATACATTGCCCACCCCAGCTCCGAGCCTGGGCCCTCTCTGTGCTACAGCAGCCAGGCGTTTAAGGCTTAGTGTCACTGACCCCAAACTTTCTGGGAGAGAAGCAAGAAGGCCTGGAGGGGAGCTGAGAAGAGAGCAGCTGGGACTTTCTCCCCAGCCATTCCCCGCCTCTTCATTAAGTCCTAAAGCAGAACACGTGGCCGGTGGGCCTTCGCAGGCTGGGTCCTGTTCTAAGCGGTTTGCAAATAATAACTCATTTAATCATTAGGACCAGCCTATGAGATGGATACTGCTATCATTCCTGATTTTATAGTGAGGAAATGGCCCAGGGGTTAGCAACTTGCCTGGGGCCGCACAGCATTGCATCAGTGAGTGTGGGGGTGTGGGGGCTCAGGGTGGTGCCCTGAACTCACCCCACAGCTGCACAGATGGGAAATTTAGCCTCACAGCACTGAGCCCTGATTATTTTTCCTCTTTGAAAAAGTCATTGAGCGATTCTTTTTTTTTAAAAATATTTTATTTATTTATTTGAGACAGAGAGAATGAGAGAGACAGAGCACATGAGAGGGGGGAGGGTCAGAGGGAGAAGCAGGCTCCCTGCCGAGCAGGGAGCCCGATGCGGGACTCGATCCAGGGACTCCAGGATCATGACCTGAGCCGAAGGCAGTCGCTTAACCAACTGAGCCACCCAGGCGCCCGTCATTGAGCGATTCTTAAGAGTATCTGTTGGCCCATCCCCTGGAAAGTAAACTAGGCTGAGCAACCTAACAGGGGGCTCTCAGAGGAAGGCTGGTTGTCTTGGAGACCTGTGGGTCATGGTGGTTACTCCGGCACCTGTGTATGCTCACTGCTTTGCAGTTAGGAATGCAGAGGATACTCCCCCTGGTCCCCTCCAGCCAGATGGGGCCGACTCCCGAGGGCCAAGACCGGATCCGGGCCTGTCCAGAGTCAGAAGCTGGTGTGAGCAGGCAGGCTGGTCTGGGTATCCCAGCATAGGCTGCCACGGGGGTGGGGCATTTCTTCTAGGAAAATTATTGGATGCAGGGCCAGGGACACAGGGCCTTTAAGGCCAAGGCAGGACTCCAGGTCCGGGTAGCTGGTCAGGCAGCTGCCGAGGGTGAGCTGGGATGGATCCTGGAGATGGAGGTGGAGATCAAGTCACAGGTAGAAGAGGCCCAGGGAGGGGAGAGGAGGCTTCACAGGCAAGGAATAGGCAGGTCCTGCAAACCCATCCGTCAAAGGATGTGTCTCACGCTGTTACAGCTGGATTTGTTTTCCGGAGCTGCACTGGACAGGTCAGCACCTCCCACAGCAGTTTTAACTGTGCCCATGGCTACACCGATGGGCTCCTGCCTCCGCGCATTATCCTGCGCCGATCTCAGGGAGGCGCGCCTCTCCTTACTGCCCCGTGTTTTCAGATGAGCAGCCTGAGGCTGGGGAAGGTTAACTACCGCCCCAAGGTCACAGCCTGTGGGTGGGGACAGACTGGAGTAGGAGCTGCTCTACTCCAAAGCCTGTGCTCTTAGAAAGTGGTCCTGAGATGCTCTGGTCCGCACAGTGTTCAGACTAGGGGGTGCACATCCTTCTTGCTCCTGGCCTGGCCACCCAGTGCCCTCTCTGGAGCCGGTCCCTGCTCTCGGGTGTTGAGAGTTCTCCAGCGGTATTTTGATGTCTAGAGGTGCAGGGGTGCACACACTCTCTTCCCCTTCCCCTCCTCACCCCCACCAAAGGTGTCTACTATTTGCAGTGCTTGCACCTTATTTATTTTTTTATTTTATTTTATTTTTTAATTTTTTTGCGGAACAACGTGGCTTAGAGATTCTGGTTCCCTGTGAGTCCACAAAGAACCTTCTCATCCCACCCTTTGTGGCACCTCTCCCGGCAGGCCCACCAGGGAGGGGCTTCCCAGGGGTTGTTAGGCGGCCTAAGGCATCAGGAAGTCATCACACCCTGGGGCCGACTGGTAAGGCTGTTAGAAAACCCAGCAGGCTTTGGAGCAAAAGGCCCGCAACCTACAGCTGGCCCCTGTGACTGCAGCGGCCAGGCTGTCCTTCATCCCCACCGGAGCTGCAGCCGGCCAGCCCGGCGGGGCGGGCACCAGGGCGGAGGCGTGCGGCTGGACGGGAGCTGGAGACCCGGGCCGGGTCCGGTCTGAGCGGGGGAAGGTCCGGACCTCCCCGCGCTGGGCTCCCGCGCGCCCCCGCGTGGCCGCGGACGGCACGGCTTTGGGGCGGGGCCTGCGGGAAGACGGGGAGAGGGGAGGGGGGAGGCAGGGGGAGGGGGACCCTGTGCGTTCCCAGGCCTAAACCTGGGCAGCGGCCTTATTGCCAGCACCCAACGACTGAGCATGGGCTGGGGCTGGGGGGACACTGAGGTCTGTGGTCAGGTGGGGAGACGGGCTCATCCGTGTCCAGCGGACTCACGCCGTGAGACGGTAGCTTCTGGAGGCTTCCAGGAAGAGGCAGGCCTGGAAGAACAAGTGTATGTTGGCTGGGGGGAAGGGCTGGGCAGGGTGAGGACAGGTCTGGGGGGAGGGGAGAGGAAGCAGGGCTGCAGGGAGGTTGGGAGTGGTGGGCGGTGGGCGGTGGGCTGGGCAGACAGTGGCCGGGACACTCACGTCAGGTTGTGACGGGGAAGGGCCCCTGTGGGGACTCCAGACCCTCCGCTGGACCCAGGAGGGCATGCGTGGGTGGGGGTGGGGGTGGGAATTGGTGGGGGTGTTACACCCTTCCCCACGCTGGGGGCACGTTCCTGGGCCTGGCTGGGGGTCATGCCATGCACACTGCAGACCCAGAAGGGAGGAGAGCCCGAGGGTGCCTCGGTTTCCCCTGACACTCGGCCTGCTCCCGTCTGGGTAGGGAGGATCTTAGGTCACGGTGAAGGGCTGCCCTGTTTCTCAGGTGAGCGACAAGTCCTTCGGGCATTGTGTTTGGAATGAAGAACCTGGCCCACAAGACAGCAGCCCTCGCTCGGAACTGGATTCAGCAGCCATGATGACCAACCTAACTGGGGAGGTTGTGCCCACGGCTCTGAGCTCCGTGCTGGGCGTGGGCTCCAGCCCGGCGGCCGACTCTGCGGTCTCTTCCTGACCTGGCCTTTGCGACCTCGCTTTGGGAGCTTGAAATTGGCCTCACTGGGAGCACTTACACCACAGAGGGGAAAGGCCACATGTCGGGACTTTTACTGCTTTTGGTCTGGAGAGTGGGTTGCTGGCAACCCCCCCCCAACCCAGCGCAGTCACAAGGTCTTCCCTGTCAAGCTGCCGTTTCCTCGCCTGCGAAGCCTGAGCCCACCTCTCGGGTTCGTGGAGAAGAGGCCTGGGGAATCTTATTACATCACTGCCTCACGCAAGGACGGGTCCCCCTGAGCACAGAGCGCCAGTGATGGAGGCAGCTGAAAGGACTCCAGATGAGGACTTAAAACCAGTGTTCAGACACAGCTCTGTCACTTCCAGGGTCCCGGGCTAGCCAGCTAACCTCTCAGGCTGCAGCGTCCCGTCTGGGTAAGAGGGGGTCTGGCAAATCATCTCCCTGGTCCCATCCAGCTCCACCATTTGGTGGCGAGAGCCGCCGCCCCACCACACACCCCTGCAGCCCCTCTGTCTTCCGGCCTCCGTCCCACCTCGGCTGCCACGTTCCTGTCTCTCCTCGGGGCTCGGTGAGTGGCTCTGTCCCTCCCCGGGCAGCCCAGGCCCCGAGCTGCAGATTCAGCCTTCGTATCACATCTGAATCTGCCCCTGCTCACAAACCTTGAAAGGTTTCTTGAACCCGTCCATTTTGCACCATCTCCGCTCTGCCCCCAAGATGTTCTGCCCAGACCCCGAGGGACTGTCCTAAGTTGCCGTCCCTCCTCCCGAGCCTGGCGGTCCTGTGTTCCTTTAGTCATTGGTGTCGAATCAGGTGCATCCCCATGTCACTTGGCTGGGGGTCCCCGCTGCCTGTCAGGGAAGCCTGCTCCCTCTGTCCACGGAGCGCTCATCGTGTACTGTCCTCGCTTACCAGCCTCCAAGCACGGGCCTCCCTTCTCGTCCACCGACACGAGGGCCAGGCCCACCTCGGGGGCTCTCACTTGCCCTCCCCTGCCTGGGGCCTCATCCCCCCGCTGAGCGAGGCTGGCTCATCCTCCCCATTCAGGTCTCCCACTCCCCGCTGTGGCCCAGTCCTCTCTCTGCCAGTGACACCGGACCTGGTCCATCACCTCGTGCACTGATTTGTTCTCTTCCTGTTGTCCGCCCTCCGTGGCCCCTAAATCACAGACTCTGGGGTGCAGGGCCCAGGCTGCGTCGTTCACTGCAGATCCCCAGAGCCCAGACCAGAGCCTCACACCAAGCAGGCTCCCACTGTGTGGTGTGAGAAGGAATGGATGATTGGCTTCTGCTCTGGCTGGAGGGCCATGGCACCGCAGGGCAGGAACAAGATGGGGCTGTCACACAGCACGCCGAGTCCTTCGAGCTGGCTCCGCGGATGTTCCCGGACCCCTGCAGCTCCCCCCACACACCCGACCCCGATGGCTTCTGGGTTCTCCCTTGCCCCCGGAGTACCGAGGCCTTGCAGGCGGGCAGCGAGGAAGCTGGGGAGGGTTCACGTCTCACGGGCTGTCTGTCTGCTTCGGAAAGACCCGCTGCAAGCCTAGAGCAGCGCGGCTGGAAGGGGCCTGTGGGGGTCTCAAGGACTGACTCCCCTCTGCCGCGGTGTGGGGGCATGAGGCTGGAGCAGCAGGGAGCCCAGGCCCACCCTCCCCTCCACCTCCTGGGCTTCTGACCTTGAGCGGTGGGCATTATGCGACCTTGACCAGAAGAATCACAGCCACCAGCAGTCCCGTCACCAGGAGGGGCTGGCCACTTGGCAGGAGGGCAGAGCCTGAGGAAATTCAGAGCATCCAGTGAATGAGGGAAGCGGGAGCAGACCACCCAGCCCTGCTCCTCGATGGTGGGTCAGGTGCTCTCCCCACTGCCGCCCCACAAGCCCCCCTGACCTCGACTCTCACCAAGGCCTCTCCCCCGAGGAGCAGGGCCAGCACACCTCCAGCCAGGCCCCCACTGGGGTCTGCCATCTTGTCAGCTCCCAGGTGACCTCTGGCCCTGGGATGGGCCAGGGTGGGGGTGAGGGCGTGTTGGGGGGCGGCCGATAGAGGAAGACTCCCGGAGGGAGCCTCACATGGCCATGTGGGAGAGCAGGTCACGGGGAACCAGGAGCCTGGAGGTGGACTTCACCAGGGGTCCTGTCCTGTGGGCAAACACCTGCTTCTCTGGCCCTCATTCTCCCCAAGGCTGCTCACTTCCACCTGCTCTTCCCTCGTTGCTGCCAGGGGCTTGAGATGTTTCTGGGGTCCAGGACAAGGAAAGAAAAGGCGGCCTCACGTGGCTGATGGCGCTCCCTGGTCTGCAGCGGCCTGCTGGCGGAATGGGCAGCCCCTTACCTGAGGTTCCCTGGAGCGTGGGCAGCAGAGTGCTCAGGAGCCCGTCGTTGGCCTCGGGCATGATGCCCAGCAGATGGCACATGAGCTCGTACACGTGGATGCTCTCGAAGGGCTCCACCTCCAGGCCCCTCTTGAAGCTGGGGCCCACGGCCCGGAAGATGGTCTTCATGTCCATGACGTCGTTGTGAAAACCGTGCTCTCCCTTGTTGAACTGCACGCTCAGTCTCTGCCGGGGAGGGGAGGTCCTGAGCCTCTGCAGGGACTCCCAGCCCAGCCCTGCCGTCTCCGGCAGCTGCACCCCTGTGGGGGCAGAGGACCCCTGGGAGAGGTTCACACGTGGGGGCAGGAGGGTTTCTCTGAATTCTGAGCCCCCAAAGATCCGCGGCCCAAGGGAGGGCCTCGGGGAAGACCTGGTAACCCAGGGGCAGACCCCAGGCACAAGGGGTGGGGCCTGTTCTCACCAGCACTTCCTTTCCCGAGTCCCTCTCCCCTGCCTGCATCTCCTTCCCCTTCGGCATCCCTCGGCTCTCCGCTGACCACTGACGGCAGAGCGGGCTCCTTGCCCTCGCTTCTCTCTCATTCCTTATGGCCAGTCTTTCCACACTTTACCCTACACGCATGCACACACACGTACACGTATGCACACACATGCACACAAAACATGTACAAAGCTCATATGCACACAAATCTCACACATTTACACCCATGTATACTACACGCACACACACTCCGATTGCATAGTGATGGGTGTGTCCCTTTGGTGGTCAGTGCCCCTCCAACTGGGGACTAGTGAGAAATAGGGGGTGCTTTTTACAGAAATGGAAAGAGACCCAGCCACCCAGTGAAGGAGCCTGTCCCGAGCCGGGCATTGGGCAGGCAGCTCACCCCGTGGATGACGTAGCCGGGGTCAGTGTACATGAGCAGGGGGGTGATCCTGGGGTTGCCGGCGTAGTGGAGGGATGTAGGGAAGGACTCCTTCTTGTAGACGTGGAGTTTGGGGTGGGCATCCTTGAGGACCTCATACACCTTGTCCAACATCCCTTCCTTGGGGAGCAGCATCCCGTTGGGCCCATAGTCCAGGAGCTCAAACTCGATGTCCTTGAAGGTGAAGTTGGGGAACGCATGGAACTCCACCAGGTCCGGGGCCTGCTTGTTGACGGTGGTCATGCCGTGGTCGGACGTGATGATCAGGTTGAGGCTGCCCTCCAGGCCGCTCCTGCTGATGCTGTCCCGAAGGTAGCCCACCGTCCTGTCCACCTGCATCACCATCTCCTTCCTCTGCTGGGACTCGGGGCCATACTTGTGGCCCGTGGAGTCTGGCTCCCCAAAGTAGAGCGTGACCAGGTCCAGGCCCTCCTCGGTGAACCACTTCATCACCGTGTCGATGTTGGCCCTCCACTCCGCCTCATTTTTGTAGTTGTGCAGAACGCCTTCCTTCCGGCTCAGTGTCACGGCCATGCCTTCATAGGTGACGTTCCCGCCAGGGTAGAAGAAGGAGCCAGTCTTTAAGCCCTGCCAGGGAAGGCGGCATTAAAGCCACAGGCCTCCTTGGGCTTGCCCCCTGCCCGCCCGCCTCTCCTCCCACCGGCTCACTCAGCCCTGCTCCCGGCGCAGGCACGGGTCTTTCTTTTGGGGGAGGCCTTTTATAACTCTTATCTTATGTTGCCACGGCTGATACTGATTTTATAGAGGAGACAGCAGGTGCCCAGTGGACCCAGCACTAGCGACATAATGGATATAAAAGTGTCCCCAGATATTTGGCATCCTCATCGTCACCATGGCCCTGGGTCCCCACGGCTGAGCTGCCCAGACAGCCCTCCCCTTCTGGCCTGGAGACTGGCCTCTCCCTACTGTATTCTCGTCCAGGCCCTTCTACCCGTGTCCCCTTGCCTGCCCTTCCAGCCTTCAGCCTGGTCATCCATCTGCCTGGCCATCCATCTGCCTTTTCATAAATCCATTGCTGCTTTATTTACAGATCCTGTCCTTTGAGCCATACGTCCAAGCTCGCCCTGTCTGCATGTCCGCTTCCCAGCTGCCCTTCTGTTTAGACCGAGCACCATGTGATGCCAGGCTCTTAGCTCCGGCTTTCTGTGTGTGAGCCTGGCGTCCGGGTAGCTCCTTCCAGAGTAAAGGGACTCCGACCTGAGTAGACGCCCTAACCAGAGGGTGGGTGTAGGCTCTGAAGTTCATTCTGGGCTCATCTTAAAAACCTCCCTTTGACCTTGTTGAGGAGCAGGCACACCTCGACGGCCAGGAATTCCCCGGAGCACTGCAGGATGGAGGGGTTCCTGGCTCAACCCTACAGCCCACCCCTTACTTATCTTTCATCCTCTGGAAGTTAGCGGCCCAGCCCGGAGAGGAATTCAGAAGGGGGAAGGCAGAAAGCTGTTTTATTGTTAGGTGCCTTTTTGTTGAGTGATCTTATTTTCCCTGTGCGGACCCCTCTCCCAGAGCCAGGGGCCCAGGGGCGCCGTTTTCCTTCCCGTTGGGAGGATGGAGCCCTCCCTCTGCATCCCGGGGCTGCAGGGAGGACTGGGCAGGGCCATGGAGCCTGCTGGTGGATGCTCATCAGCACCCAGCACCCACCGCCCTTGGGGCTCCACTTAATACCCCTCCATGCTGGGAGCCCAGGATTCTGGGGGGGGGGGGGAGTAGGCCTGCATGGGTCTCACAAGGTCACGGCCTTTCTGGGCCAGGTCCTCCCTTCCCCTGTCCCCCGACTGCCGTCCGTGGGCTCGGGGCCAGCATTACCTGCCGTTGGGCTGTGATCCAGATGGGTATGCTGCCATTGTCCCACCACATCTGGATGCCCAGCGTGGCATGGTAGGGCAGCTTCACTTTGCTGGTGGTATTGTAGTACATGTTGTGAACCACCCCGTGGTTCTCGATGTATTTGCCTGTGAGGTGGGGGGAGGAGATGGCAGAGGGGAGGTAAGAGGTGGGAGGGCAGGAGGGAAGTGGGCAGGCTTTCGCACACGCGGCTGGGGGGAGCCCCCGTTCGGGGTCACAGGCACATCCTCTCCAACCCCGAGGTTCTATGACCTGTTCCCGTGGTTTCTCCAGCAGCTAAACGTGCACACAGGGCAAATGCACGTGTGTGCAGATGTCATCTGTAGCCTTGTGGGTTTTAGCGAAGACCGGTAGTGACCCAGATGGTTATCAGGAGGGACTTAATGAGACAGCTATGGCCCAGTCATAAAGCAGAATCCCAGGCAGACATTTCAATGCACCACGTGGAGCTCCATCCATGAGCTATTTTCTAAAATTAACTTTTTGCGTGGGACACAAAGGCACTCGTGCTCAGAAGCCACTGGAGGAGGAACGATGAAGAGCATGCCCCCTGTCCCCCCATCCCCATCCATGATCTAGTAAGGAAACAGGTGCCGTGCAGGAGGGGAGAACCAGATGTTTGCAGCAGGGGGCCCTGGTCACAGAATGCTGGCATACGGAGGAGCCGTCTGTACTGAGTAGGGTCTCCCCCCAAGGTCACGTTGACCCGGAGCCTCAGCATGTGACCTTGCTTGGAAATAGGGTCTTTGGAGATGTGACAAGTTAGGTTAAGATGAGGGCAGTCTGGGTCACGGTGGGCCCTACGTCTATGGATGAGCATCCTCACAGGACGAGGAGAGACACACAGGGGGAAGACAGCTGGGGTTGGAGAGACAGGCCACGGAAGGGCCACGGAAGCGCCACGGAGGCTGGGAGCCGCAGGCAGTGTCCTCTAGAGTCTCCCGAGGGAGCATGGCCCTCCTGACACCTGCATTCTAGACTTCCAGCCCAAACAGAGCCATGGAGGGTTTGAGGGCATCTCAGGGGCCGCAGTGGGAAGAGCAGGAGCCTCAGGCTCATCTCTTCTGCCTGTCTGGAACCCGGCCACGCTCACTTCCTCCAGAAGCCCTCCTGGGTTGCCACCTTGATTGGGGGTCACGGTTTAAAACGGGACTGCTGGGCATTTTGATGCCTTGTTTAAGTTCCCACCAACAGTGGGGCTCGCTGATGACCCCCTCCCTTGGCCGTGCTGTGTCTCCCAAGGACAGCATCCCCTCCTTGGTCTCCTTTGTCCCTGTGCGGTCCCCGGGGGACGGGGCTCTGTGCACATACCAGGCTCCCTCTGCCGGTTCCACTAGATGCTCAGCCCCCTCCCTGCCCCCAGGCCCCAGCCCGAGGCTGACGCTCACCAGTGACCAGGGTGAAGTGGCAGGGGCTGGTCAGGGTGACAAAGGCTGGCGTCATGTAGCAGGCCTTCACTCCGTCGAGCGCCATGGCATCCAGGTTGGGGGTTTGTACGTCCTGGTCATAGTTCCAGCGGAAACCGTCAAAGGACACCAGCAGCAGCTTATTCCGGGAGCCCTTCCTGCCGAGCGGAACCCCTGCCCCTGCAGCCAGGAGGGTGGCCAGAGCCAGGGCCAGGAGGACAGCCGAGCGCCCCATGATGGGCTTTCCAGACATGAGGGCGTCCGGGGTGGTTCCTGCTGAGGAGCAAAGTCCCAGGGTCAGCCGGGCTGGTCTTGCCCTGCGCCTCCTTCAACACGAGACTGTGCACATACCTGATTCTCAGGATGCAGCCCAGGTCCCCGCGTGCCTGCCACCCTGGCCCAGGCCTCGGGCGGCGTCTGCCTTTATTGCCGGCAGGGCCTTCTGGGCGGGCTTCTCCCCGCCCTCCCCCCCCCCC